>NC_071501.1:54206938-54509968 GCF_028408465.1 Anastrepha ludens
GTTTTTAATGCAATGTTTCGCTTACAATACTTTCCGAAGCTCTGGAAAGTGGCAGAGATTATTGCATTGCCAAAACCGGGTAAAGATCCAACTACCGTGTCATCATATAGACCAATAAGCTTATTACCGACAATATCTAAAATTGCTGAAAAATTACTGCATGGTCGGATAAGCCAACTTCTAGACCAAAAACGTATAATACCGGATCATCAATTTGGATTTAGAAAAAAACATTCGACTATTCAACAGATCCATAGGATTACAAATAAAATTCAATCAGACCTTGAAAACAATCGATACTGTGCCGCAGTATTTTTGGACGTAGCTAAAGCGTTTGACAAAGTGTGGCATGAAGGCTTACTCCACAAAATAAAAAGAATGCTACCTTTTGACTACTATCTCATCATAAAAAGCTATCTAACCGGCCGAAGCTTCTACATTAAATATGACAATCAATGTTCAGATATTCATCAAATAACTGCTGGAGTTCCGCAAGGAAGCGTTCTTGGCCCTCTACTATATGTTTTATTCACCGCAGATATACCACCTCCTGATGAAACTAATTCTTCAATTGCTACGTTCGCAGACGATACAATACTATTAGCATCAGACAAAAGCTTAATTATCGCTACTGAAAAACTGCAGCGATATACAAACGCAGTTAAGGAATGGTTTGATAACTGGTGCCTAAAAATAAATGAAGACAAAACCGTACAGGTTATATTTACTAACAAAACAAAATTTACCGCAGTTCCAATTAAAATAAATGATAAAGCAATTACAATAGAATCAACTACTAAATATCTGGGAATTCACTTGGACTCCAAACTAAATTGGAGTCACCACATAAAGCAAAAGGTCAAACAAATAAAAGAAAAACTTCGACAACTTCATTGGTTAGTCTGCTCCAAATCCAGACTCACTATACAGAACAAGCTGTTAGTGTACAAAACTATGATTAAACCAATCTGGCTATATGGATTACAGGTGTGGGGAACGGCTAAAAAAACTCATATAGAAAAAATCCAACGACAGCAATCAAAGATTCTTCGAATTTTGACCATGTCTGACAGGTACACAAAAAATGATGACATCCACAGGACTTTTAATATAGCAAGAGTAGACGAAGAAATCAAAAAAATAACAACAAGGCACTTTGAAAAAATACACACACACAGTAATGCAGAAATCAACAAACTTCTTGAAAGGGAAAGAAACGGGAAAAGGCGTTTAAAGAGAACCCGACCAAGCGACCTAGTATGATAAATGCTAAAAAACCATAAATATGTAAAAAAAAAAAAATAAAAATAATTAAAAATAGTTGTAAAATGTAATCATGTAAAGTGAAACTTGTATTGTATTATTGTATATTATTTAATCGCTATTATTTCGTTTATTTTAATTTTATCGCTTTTTGACACTGGCCATTAAGCGATGTATATAAATCCTGACCAAATTGTTAAACAACGTACTTAATGTCAAAGGACAGATGTATAAAATAAATGGGGAATAAAAAAAAAAAAAAAAAAAATTTTTTACGCTAAATAAATTATGGTAAAATAAATAAAGTTAAAAATGTTTTTCCAGTTCCTTGAATGCTCCAGTTTTTATTATATTTTCGCCCAAAATTAATATTAACATAATACACTTACAACCACAACAGTACAACAGAAACGCTCATAAGCGGCTGTGTATTTGTTATTGTTTTTCCCATTCAGGCATTTCGTATGAGAGGAAACCATTACTCACATAAAATATCATAACTCAGGAACGGCTGCACCGATTTCAATCAAACTTCACACAAACTACCTCCTTAAAGATAGAAAAGAACTCTAAAATTTTTGTGTCAATTGGTTCGGCGGTTCTTGAGTTATAAGATTACCAAGGAAATGTAATGTATAACGACAACTTGAAATAACCCAGAATCAGCAGTGTGGTTAGGAATTTCAGCTGATATAAGGCTATCGATTTGATCCGGAGTTATTTTATGTACCAGCCAAATAAGTATATGTGCGTGCGGCAATCCCCTTTTCTGCCATTCGATGGAGTTCATATGGCAACGCACCTCCCCAAATACATATAATTTCACAATTAAATCCATAATTGCTTTACATTTTTGCCGAAATGGATACTCATGTGGTTCAAACACATCTTAGGGTTATCCAGGTCCACGTTTTGGTCTATATCTCGAGACCCTAGTTACGGAGGGGCATTAAAAATACTCTATACTATAGAATCATCAGCAGCTTCCATTTGCTACCCATATTGTACAAACACATCCTAGGGTTACCCGGATCCACGTTTTGGATTATATCTCGAGACCCTAGTCACGGAATGGTATGAAAAATACTCTATACTATAGAAATCATCAACAGCTCCCATTTGCTACCCATATTGTACGAACACATCCTTAAGTTATCGGGGTCCACATTTTGGGCGATATCTCGAGACCCTAGTCACGGAGCGGCATCAAAAATACTCTATACTATAGAATCATCAACAGCTTCCATTTGCTACCCATATTGTACAAACACATCCTAGGGTTACCCGGGTTCACGTTTTGGCCTATTTCTCGAGACCCTGGTATCCGATTCTTAAAATTTTAAAACACAAACCATCTACTGAATTGTCCAAACAAAGCCTAAAAATTTGGTTTGGATAGGTGAGCCCGTTCTTGAATTATAAGATTACCAAGGAAATGTAACTTCTTTTTATATATATAGATATATTGTTAAATTTTTATATGCATTTTTGAATTTCTGTTAGACACCTTAATATAAACACTAATAAGTAAATACTAATAACCGCCACTTTTAAAGTATTAGACGTGTAATTTTTGCCAGCTAGACGTCCCGATTTTCAATGAGATACTTACGCTACTGTGAAAGTAAAATTGCTTTCAACTTCATACAAATTTTCAGCAGTCTAAAACGTGTGCACGTATATGTATACATTAAGTAAATGCACGTACCTATGTAGGCATGCTGAGGCACAGGAAATAATATTGAAAATCCTTGCGTGCGCAATTTATTTGTTCATTTATGTATGTACATATATATGTTACTCATACATATCCGATGATAGAGACTTCATTGCCATTTAAATTAGGCCAGTAGGTTTACCGAGACAGCACCTGACTTACCTATAAAAGCAGCACCTGATTTGCCCATATAAACACAATTCCTTATGTGTTTCCATTCCAAGCAGTTTACAGTGCATATACATTTGCTTTAAAAGCACTCGAACAGTATATATGCAAGTGTATATATATGTATACGCGGGAGTACTTTGTATTCAATTGCCATATTATATGCATATAACTAAGTATTTCCATGAATAAATAATATATGTGCCTAATATGTATAGATATACATATAGTATATGTGAAGGATTCACACATACAATTGGATCCTTTCTTTTATGTGGTATATGTTGCAAAACCTGCGCTGTAAAAAAACTAACATCCAAAACACACTGCAATGAATAACACCGAGAAGGTAAATAATCACACCCACAATGTCATCCTGCAACATGGTTTATATTTAATCATTCTTTTTATATAACGAATTTGGCACTAGTTCGGCAATGAATTCGGCGAGAGTATCGCAAATCCACATTCGCTCTGTTGTTGCTTAGAAAAATGAAGTGTTGCCAACTAATTGTAATTTGTAAAACTGAAAGTGAGAGTTTTAAATTTTGGCGGTTTACTTGCCAAGGTCTGTATATCTCACATCCCAAGTTTTTTTGCTTACCATGCAAGTAGAAACTGCTTTCTTGTTTATCCGAGATTTCAGTAAGAACTTTGCTGTCGATTTTTAAGTAACTTACAGTTGGGTACGAATCATCAAATGATGGATGCAATTTTTTCTAATAGCGGTCGCCCCTCGGCAGACAATTTTTTCATGGTTAAAAGGCTTCTTTTAAAAATCCATCTGGTGCCTCCATTTGTGGCAAAACAACCAGTCGCGCATTGCAAATAGGAAGAGGACCTCGGCCAAACACTTAACAAAGGAAATAAGCTCCAATTATTATTATTATATTATTATTATTATTACTATTGCAGTTGGGCTAGAGACTTAAAACTTTAAATATGGCTCAAACCCCGGCTGCAATTCATTATTTAGCGGTTTGTTTCAGGTTTCATCCAGTTTTATAAAAGATATAGACTATTCCAATTCCACACTTATTAATTATATGTAGTTATAGTTAAAGCAATATATGTAGCTCTAGTTAATCAGCTGATATGTGATGAGGTTTGTAATTGGTATGGAAATAGGGTGGTAATTTTTAGCGGTACTGCTTGATTTGATGAAAAACAATTTTCATTTTGTTTGATAATTTCTTCTGCCGCCATCGGATGGTGTTCTGTTTAATACAGGTATCACTATTACTGCGTCTTGAAATATGCAGCAAAAACTAAATTCTAAACACTTTAATCATGCTAACTGTGAATGCTCATTTGAATGCATATCTTTGAATTATATTAAACTTTTTTTATTCAAAATACGGGTCTTAAAATTAAATGTGAAAAATTACCCCATTTAAATGTCCATCACGATCACGTCTACAGGTAAAATCCACCAACAGTCGATTCATGAATGCAAAGTTGTTGGAAACGCCGAGATATCGACGATGAAGGTTGTTCAGCAATACTTTCTCGCTAAGACAACAATGAATGTTCAGTTTTTAGTCTGCAAGCTCTTTTTCTATCCTCGCCAGAAACAGTTTTTTGAAATTTGGTCACCAACCTTTGAATTGTCGCCTCATTCGGATGATTATTTCCACCAAAAAAATTACGAATTTCGCGATATGTTGTTCTTAAAGATCGACCATTTTCATAAGAGGCCGCAATAACTTTAACGCGTTGTTCTATTGTGTAAAACTGTCTACCTGACAAATGCCAAGATGACATAAAAACAGCTTCCGTCTAGGAACTATTTACTATTGACAGCTAGGCGCCACTTTTGAAATACCCTTTATTTATATAACAGTACATAATTGTTATGTATGGTATATGTGGTTGATATGATTGGCGAGCAACCGCTATTAGAAAAATCTTCATCATTTGATGTTTCATGTCTAGAGTGGGTTTCGCACCAGAGGTCGAACCAGGTCGTGGCCTACTGATTGCAAGTAGTGGAGTTTAAAACTAATTATGTATATAAAACAACAAATGCGATCGATTCTCATCAAGTAACTATAAACATTAGAGTGTTTTTATGTTATAAAAGATTGCCATAAGAATAATCTGTCATTCGAACACGATATAAAACTGTAAAACGTTGAATTTGTATTACAATTAGCCGTTAAATTTGGATTTGCACTAGTTAACAATTACAACTTTCTTCTTGTATCAGTTAAAGTACATTGAAATGTGTCTTTGATAACAGAAAACTGACGTAAAAAATACTTTGTTCTTATGGATTTCTAACTGAAATTAACTTGTTTCGGTGTGGCTTTCCGAACTTTGAAATCGTTAATTTATTCTAGTTTAATTTATTTATTACTTATTTTAATTTGCATTCTATTGTAAGGTTGTATGTAAATTGGCGAATGGAAAAATTAGAAAATACTATTAAATAAAGTGGCAACTGTGCCTCAGAGACTTGCGCTCTTTGTGCTTTACGATTTGCTCTTCGTTCCTTCATTAATGCTATGTTCTTCCTGAATACCACAACACAAAGGACTAGCAGCTCAGTCTGGTTTTAGTTGTGCGTGTTTCTTGTTGTGTTACTGCCTGAAGATCCTGGTTTTGCTTGTGAATTATTATTTTTTAACAGGAGGAATGTACACCAGTTAATGTAATTAAAAAGAAAATTTCGCAATTAATTGAAGAACCAAACGAGTTAAAAAAAATTGTGATGTCCAATGTAGGAAGAAGTAAATACTCATATCTATATACTTCTATCCAAAATATGTACATGTATATAAGTATATGTATACACATATATAATGTATTGTATGAATTCGCCAATGAGTTCAATTTGGAATGATGCAATAAAGATATGTGAAAAATTCAAATATGATTTCAAAAATGGCGTATAAACTACGATATTCCAATACACATAAAGTGTGATAATCAGTGCTTCTGTGAAACTACAAAAACCACTAGATGACTTTTTAATTGCTAAAGTCGCAAGTTATCAGCAAGCTGTTACAACATATGAATTTATAGATTGTCAATATTAATCATACTTTCAAGTATGAATTTGTTTTCATTGGCTATTATTAATGCAAAATTAGATCATGTGCTTAGTGACATGGTTTTTAGCAGTAGTAGAAAAATTACTTTGTCGAGAGTCAACATAGCGAAAATACATAAAACAAAACAAATGAAAAATGCGAAAGGGTATCGGTATGTCGTATATAATTCAGGCAGGATGTATGCCCAGCTTATTATTTCGTGTTTTTGTATGGCAGGCGGAACATTGAACGTGAGACTTCTTTGTCCAAACCATACTGCCCAAATTTTTCTTTGATCGAAGGAATAATTTATTTTCCTTATGAGGTTCATCTTAGTTTCAACGCACCTCATCAACATATATATATTTTGTTACGTGCATATATTTATTAGAGATATGTCCAAGTTATATAGTATTTTCTTTGAAAACATATTATTCAATTGAAACACAAGAAGTATATGCACCTGTAAAAGAAGAAGAAGAAATTAAGAACATTTATATTTTTCAAGTCTTTCAATATAAGAATCTTAAATGAAAAGGGAGACCAATCCATTTGCTTTTAAAGTACCGAGTGAATTATTTCCGGGCAACAGTTTTGTTATAATAATGAACAGGACTTTACAGTAACAGACATTTTATTCCGTGAATGTTATTATGCATATATTATATTATATGTATGCTCATAGATAATAACGATAAACGATTTGACTTAATAATCACTTGTTATATTTTTTTCTTTTGTAATTATACTTTCATGTTGGCAACATTGAAATTGTTTTATATTTTTTTCTTTTGTGATTTTCAAATATTATATTTTTAGCTGTTTATATGAGCCATTCTAATATTTCTAAGTCATTTCGTAAAAATATTTACTTGTATTTTTTGTTTTTTCTCACACTTTCCCAGTGAGTTTTGGTTATTATTCCATAGTTTTTTATTTATTTGTTTTTTATTATCACTCACAGAATAAAACTTGGCACAAATAAAACCATACATTTATATTTTAGTATTCAGAGAAACCTACCCAACTATTTCAATAAAATCTTAAAGGCTAAATTTTTTAAAGAATGTGTTGGCGTGCGACCTGTTATGGTTAAATATTTTGACAAGATAATACCGAAATTCTACGCCCCATTAAGTACTTCACATTTAAAGGTTTATCAAAGAATTATATTGTATTACTAATGCATATATTGCTAAGTAGAACTTTGACTATGCCCGGAAGGTGAACTCATTTACTGACGTCATAGGGGTACATATTGCTATTTCGGAGTGATCTCTGTTTATTGATAAATTATAAATTAATTATTTGTTTTGGTTCTTACCTAGAAACAACATGCGTACATACATACAAATCAAGGTAAACTTCTTCTTATTGTAGTAAATTTCGTATGAATCCGACATTATTGAATTACATCGTGTACTTATTTTAGTCCTCCACAAATGTATGTTGGCCGCCGCAGCTGAATGGGTTGATCCGTAACTATCATTCGCAACTGCGTAAGTTTGAATATTCGTACATGAAACACTAAAATGATAGAATGGCCAACCTCCGGGTGTATTTCTGCCACGAAAAAGCTCCTCACAAAAAACGATCTGCCATTCGAAGTTAGCTTAAAACCGGAGGTCCTTTCATCTATGAAACAACAGCAAGACGTACGCCATAAATTGGAGGAGGAGCTCGGCCAGACACACTGAAAGGATGTAAGCGCCAGTTATATATTGTATATGTATGTATTTGTTTTCGATATACATAAACTCAACTGAACAAGTTTTCAAAACCATACAACTAAGCGGCCAAAGCTAAAACCCACCCTGAAATTTTGGATTATGATTGAGAACTTGTGGAGATTGTAAACATGAATTTACACATGGAAAACATAAAACCAATGACGCTCTGTTTGAAGCCAAAATCCGAGAAAGGTTTTCAGAATAATATTCTCCTTTAATTTCAATTTTTTTCATTTCATTTTCCACAAGTTTTTGTTTGTCAATATTCAAGGTAAAAAATGTAAGGACATAGTATAATTCTTTAACGTCGTCTTCATAAGAAATTTATTGATAGAGTAGTTTTTAAGTTTTAATGAACACTGTATATCAACGCAGGTGAATCCATTTTTTGTACAACGTTAGCTTATTTCAAACCCACAGATTTACATATATAAATTAACTAGCTAGCCCGTTGTACTCTTTTCCCCACTAGATTTCTTAACTTTCAGCTTCGATGACATTATTCATCATCTTTTCCACCGAAAGTCTTGAGCAGTTGCAAGACCTGGGTGGATTGATGTTTCGGAGAAGAATGATAGACACATCAAGTTTCAATGTTAAAATGTGCGCCGTGAGTACACTCGATAGTATTCAAGAACTTTGTTGGGTAATTGTAATGTTCAACTTCGTCTTGATTCCTCACAACATCGGTGGACTTAGATGTTGTTGTAAAAGCATACAAATTCCTCATAAATATTTGCGAAATGCAACAGTCCTTGGTGGTCACAGTAATGTAGAACCGATTTTCCTTGGAACGACTTATACGATGCTATTCACCTGTTATTCAGTTTTGAGTGCTGAAATTTATTTCAATGACCTCGTCGTCCGTAGCTGCTTATATAGCACGTGCACTGAGACACTGATTTTGTAATTCCGCGCGATATTTGGAGAAGCTTTTTGAATCAATTTGACTTTGGGCGATACCATCTTACTGAAGTTTTTAGTGCAGTTTCGGATAGTCAATTTCGTCATAGTACTAACGATTTAAGAAATGTGTCGAGTTCATTAGTAGATGTTGAACGTGGTACTGCTGGCAGAGTTTTTCGAAAATCTGCAGGCAACGAAATGAATGCTCCAGCGGAAGGATTTCTCATTCCACTCAAATCTTTGACTGTATGATGAAACTCTTCAAATTGGTTTTTGTGAGAAATGTGCGTATTCCAGAATTTTTGGGGATATTGTACGTCTAAATTAATTTTGTTTTTAATTTTATGAATATGATATTAGTTGCTATTCTTAGTTGTAAATACTATGTGAAGTCAATAAATTCTGTTTTCTTCTCAAGAATAAAAAGCTTTATTTTACACATATTTAAAATATGATAGAAGTTCAATGCTATATATATTAATTGTCAATAAAGTAGAATGTACGGCTCAATTATCTATATAAATCGGATATACTATTTTGGAGTTAAAAGATGAACCCGCATAAGTAGTTTATTAGTATCATGTTATTGAAAAAGCCATTATTTTGGTTGGGCAGCACGTATTCAAATGTCGAACTCTGAGCTCGATCCAAGTATCTGCCTCTATTTTTATTTTAGTGAGTACTACGCATTGTTATGGAGGTAGAAGAGCGCTTTATTATACTCGCTATTTTAATTCTGTATCAATGTTATCTCAAGTATCGCATGTATTTGCTGTGGTTGAGCAGTATTCGATGGGTCATCCAAAAATTTTGCTATCATGTCACCGTAACAGTGTTACCCAAGATTCACACCACTCGTTGTGGGTGCATCGCTTCTTCTTGAATAGCATGTGTGCATATTTTCAGTACGCCAAATGCGGCAGTTGTGCTTGTTAACATATTTATCAGCTATCCAGCGTTATGGTAAATTCGACTTTGTTTTTTGAACTTTAGCACAGCTATGATATCTGTTGCAAAAAGGTATACAGTTTGGAAACATGAATTGTACTTGCTAATGTTTAGCAAAAAATGTTCGGGCTGGCTTTTGTCTTCTGATACCAACGTAGATAATGGTTCGGGTAGTAATGCGATTCATGAAATTTCGCTTTTCTACCTGTGCGGAGAACATTCCTGGAGTTTCATTATTGAATTGCAATGCAAGGCGAAATTTACATAAGTTGCCAATTTTTAAAATAGCAACAAGATTCAAACCAGAGTACATTACTTTCTCGATTGGTTCCCAATCCCGCTCTCCGCATATCAGTTGTTTCATTAGAGGGGGCGTGAATAGGCTTACTCGATCGGGCCCTTAATTTTATTCCTGTTGCCGTCCTATTTTATTCGAACGGGCTTGAGCAGTGCGTAATCGAACAGCTTCTATTCCACCTCCCCGCCGTTGCTCGTCTGCTTTTGAAGCTTAAATTAGTAGACATCGTCAATTGTTATAGTTCAATATATAGTTACATTGTTAACTTTCTATAACCGTTTTAACTCAAAACTCAATACATTCATAATTCTTGGAATAACGAAATTTTCCATTTGGGTGTAGTGTATAAATGCCATTCCTGAGCTTCACAAATTTATGTAAACTTTTCTGAGGGAAGTAGTCTGGTCAAATACTCATTTTTTATAGATATTTTTAAGGATTTTTTTTAAGAAAACAAAATGCGATCGTTTTGATTTTATATATTGTTATTATTGACATATACATATTGCTTTGAAGCAGAGTGGCACCAAAGTAAGCGTCTTTAAAAAAGAGGTGGCTTGTCAACAGGATTTTGGCTCTTCAGAACATCTGAAACGAAAAAGTTAAACTGATTATTATTCTTTAGGCTTGCCATTCAGGCATGTGTGACAATGGGACAATTTTTTTGAAAAATAACAAAATGGCGGACTTTTGAAATAAAGGTATCTCTTTTCTTTTAAGATACTAAAACTATCGGGTGTAAAAAGGGAAATGAGGAAATATGGGCAAATGTAATTTGTACCAACATACAACCATCCTGCTAAAATTCAATTATAACTGGGTTACAGTTGTATACAATTTGGTTGATATTAAGTTTTAACATTTCAAATTTCATGATTTTTATCAAAACGTTACTTCATGTTCTAAAAATAGCCTTATTTGTATATACTGGGTGGAGTTGAAAAACTATGTAGGAATAAGATTGCACTTAAGTTAAAAAGTTGCGGTTAAAAGTTAAATGACCTATTTTGATGAGATCTGTTATTACATATTATTACGAGAACGGAGCTCCTCCTCCTATTTGTGACGTGCGTCTTGATATTGTACCACAAATGGCCCTACAGTTTTAAGCCGACTCCGAATGACAGATATTTTTAATGAGGAGCTTTTTCATGGCAAAAATACACTCGGAAGTTTACCGAGGGGCGACACTTTTCCATTTTTAGGGGATTCACAAAGATTCAAACCTACGTTCTCCGAATTCCGAATGGTAGTCACGCACCAACCCATTCGGCTACGGCGGTCTTTTATATACATACGTACATATATCAAATTTTATTTATTTCTCCTTTTCAACCAAAATGCGTCAGAGACATCTTTCAACATGTCGGTCCGAGCCTTTTGAAGAATGATTCAACTATAAAATATTCTGTAAGTTGTGACACTTTAATCTAATAGGCCTTAATCTACGCCTTCATTTGAAAGTAGGGAGATAGGGGTATAAGTTAGGTTAGGTTCGCCAGCTTGCTTGTCTAAGATAAGACCCTCAGTTGCTCTAAGGCTCATTGGGTAAGACTCTTGCATTTGATTTCCATCCCCTATCTAAGTTGCTTAAACCACTTAGATCTTTTCAAGAAGGTAACTAGTCACTCCAGTGAGACATTTTTCAAATCTCCCAGGCCTTCAAAGAAATAATATCTAAGATATTTGGCAGGGATATTTTGAAGTGTAGGACATTCACAGAGGAGGTGTTGTACCGATTCTATTTCTTCTTCATCTCCACAGCTCCTGCAGAAGTCATTGTTAGGTACACCCATTTTACTGGATAGCGCAGTGACCCGTTATAACACATGTGAGGACAGTGATAGTTGATCTGTTGAATCCAAGCAGACATTGTGTTCTTTTAAGATTCAGTTGTAGCCAGAGCGTTTTAGAGACGCTGCAGTTAGTAGTCAGAGACCACCTTTTATTAGTTTCCGCGATTACGCTCACGCCAATCGCTGTGTATTGTTCGTTTAAAGCAAAGTTTATGTCTTATACTACACGCTGAAGGTCAACCTCAGAGCCTTTTCTTGCTCACTTATCCGCTCTTTCATTTCCCTCCAGTTCAGAGTGGCCGGGAACCCAACAAAGTGTGATGATGTGTTGCTACATAAGCGTGAGCGACCTCCTGCATTCTTTAACATATCTTGAATTTATGCGCGTTGAGACCAGTGCTTTGATCGCTGCTTGACTATCAACAAAAATTGTAGAGCGTGCTGGAGGTTAGTCTTATCGTTTTGCTGTATTCAGCTTTGTTTATAGCGTATATTTTAGCTTGGAAGACGCTACATCAGTTTGGGATTGTAAAGAGCAATTTAATTGTTTGAGATTGTTTCGAGTATACTCCCGATCTAGTACCAGATAGTATGTTCTCGATGAGTCTTGCAAATGTTCTACAGATAGAACTGATGCATGATCGTGCGTGTTTTATTTTAGCATGCCTGCTGCTCTAATCCTAAAAGCATATTTGGCCGCTATCCCTTCAACAAATGTATCAATGGGTGCAATATGCAGGATCACTTTTAACGCAGCCTGAGGCGTTGTTGTTGTTCTGGCGTTAAATGACTCATGATGACTTACCAAACCTTACTGAACAGAAATGTCAACAGTTTGCCATTATCAGTTGCCAACCGCAGTTATCGATATTGCTAGTTCCCATATAGCCGTTATAAAACGTTTGATGCCCTGTGTAATGAAAAAAAGTTGAATCATACTGAAAGTAATATTGTATGGCTTGATAAATGAAAAATATTAATTAATTTTGAAATCATTTGAATTTATTAGAGTACATACTACATATTCAAATACTCGGGATCTGAAAATCAAATGTCAAAATATTTTCTGTGAAATAATTAATTTTTGATTACTATTTAACACTTCTTTCATAAAATACATACCAACATTTAAAAAGAAGCATTATTATTGTTATTAAAAGAGCGGCCGCCGTAGCCGAATTAATTGGTGTTTGACTACCATTTGGAAGTGCGCAGGTTTGAATCTGCGGGCATGAAACACCAAATAACAGAAAAAGAAAAAAGTTTTTTCTAATAGCAGCCGTCCTTCGGAAGCCAATGGCAAACCTTCGACTACCTTTCGGGGTCGGCTTAAAACCTGATGTCCCTCCTTTTGTGGAACAGGATCAAGATGTACACCCAAAAAGGGTGCAAGCGCCAATTATATATAAACATATATTTAAGGAAGGCGACTTGTTAAGGAGGAGTGAGAAAGCCGCTTATTTGCAGAACCTTTAATAACTGAAACATGTACAACAAATATTTTCTTTTAATTTTCAAATTCATTAATCAGCTGCTGAGCAATACATTAATGAGCCTATTTTTGGGAATGGACCATTTTGTAGCATAGTAAATAATGGCGGAATTCATAAATTTGACAGTTATTTCGAGCTTTTTGTATAATACATAAATGGTCACGGTCATTTTAATTTTTTATCTCTTCGTTATTTTTATACTCGTAAATTAAATTGGATTTATGGAATCTATTAGAACTTTGCTCTTCTGATTGGTCGCAAAATTGTTGTTATTATGTATTGTAAATAAATATTTTTGTGGGTAAAATATTATATGTAAATTTTTAATTAAAATACATTTTTTTTGGTAAAATTTTCAACAATTTGCAACTTTTACATTTTTTAAACATCAAATGTATTTAAATACTGACGCTACTCTATTTATTAAAAACATAAGTAGTAAAGCTAGCTTATTTTTTTGGGGAAAATGTGGGGAAAAAATAAGATTTTCCATTTTATTCGGAAAAAATACAAAATGTATGGAGGTATTATTTGAGGATCGAAACTTTTTGGCCAATGGCTCATTGTCACCATCGTCCGAATATGATATAATAACGTCGCAGCCATTTTACATAAAAGATGATTATATGTAAATTTTTAATTAAAATAAATTTTTTTTGGTAAAATTTTCAACAATTTGCAACTTTTACATTTTTTAAACATCAAATGTATTTAAATACTGACGCTACTCTATTTATTAAAAACATAAGTAGTAAAGCTAGCTTATTTTTTTGGGGAAAATGTGGGGAAAAAATAAGATTTTCCATTTTATTCGGAAAAAATACAAAATGTATGGAGGTATTATTTGAGGATCGAAACTTTTTGGCCAATGGCTCATTGTCACCATCGTCCGAATATGATATAATAACGTCGCAGCCATTTTACATAAAAGATGACTCCTTCCTGGGATTTTACTCTAGGATAGGTGTACCTGTAGAAAATAACGACGGTTAACTTAAAATTGTCGCACGTTGTTATTGATTTAGTATTGCGTAAAAGACTTCGAGCACTAATCTTGAAAATGTAATAACTCAAAAACAAAAAACAATCTGAATAAATAAACCTTCATAAAGCATTTAAATAAAATAAGCGGTGTTTCCGCATTATAAAGCGCAAAATATGAGCTTATGAGCTTTCATAAAGTAAAAATAATAATATGATACAAATAAGAAGCGTATCTTGAAGTATTACCAGCTAATACGCTTCAATAATTGAATAAAAAACAATCAAATAGAAACATATTAAAAGAAAACTATAATGTTTTTGTTAATTTTTTATCTTTCCGCAAGCAGTTACACCGTTTGATCTTACCATTTGGGGCATAAATGAACAATTTATTCGGAGTACCATTTGAATTTGAATACGAATTGGCGCACATAAAAAGTATACTTGGTTAGACAAGAATCATATTTTTTACAAATAATACAATGAAAGTAGGTGCAGAACAAAACGAATGAGCCTTCTGTTGCTGTTGTTTTGCCTTTTATATGCTAACGGAAACAAGAAGAAAAAGGATGACTGTATGATTGTACCGATCGGTGTATAAAAAAGTTTCGCGCATCTACACCATAATATAAAAGCTGTGTTGGTGAGTTATTAAAAACGCATACATCTATAAACAGAAATGCACGGATTCATCTAAAACTCGGTTTTTACATTTAAAAATAAAGAAATAAGAAGAAATTTTTGGAATTGAGAAGAAGGTAAATCAAATTTGAAAATTATCTTACCTTCTAACTAACATATATATATTACATGCAGTCCCCCGGCCCTAACTTCAGTTAGCAAAATAGTTGGACCTTGGAGCAATTATGTATTCCTGTTCTACATATAGCGACACCGTTTGTGCCAGATAAAGTGTTGGATGTTACGGCAAAGCAGAGCACTGTCAATTCCTGTGGAATGGGAAAAACGGTATAAGGTTGGAGAATAATGAGCTCTAACTTACGAAGAAACGAATTGCCATGAATAGCATGATTGAAACCAGTGAACTGCTGGCCTGCTTGGTATCATTGACAGTTACGTTCTTATTCTCTTACAACTGGCCAGTTTATCAAAGGCGATGACAAAGAATTGTGCCCGCTTGCCCACCTGTGTTTTCTCTTGATATCAGCCAAATGTACGTAAAATACAATCACTTTAAGTACCTTTGACATGCAAAAAATAAGCATTGTGAATATCCCTGAGGCTCACAAGGCAATCGTTCAAATTGATTCCAACGGCAATGGTTTTAAACAACAACAACACGGAATTCGATCCAGTCCAGTCCTTGTCCGCAAGACAAAAAAAAAAAAAACAGTGCTGACTACACCGCGTTTCTGCCATGAAAAAGCTCCTCATAAAAATATCTGCCGTTCGGAGTCGGCTTGAAACTGTAGGTCCCTCCATTTGTGGAACAACATCAAGACGCACACCACAAATATATATGTATATACCTATGTGTACCTATTCTATTCAAATTCCTGAAAGAAGTAATCTATAATGCTTTCTCCTCCTAGAATTTCGTGACTCTGCAATACAGGCATCTTCTAGCACCGCCGTTATTCACGATAAACTGGACTGTTCGTACGTTGTAACATCACTTCAACATATTTAATAGACGGCTTTAGTGTGATAATTTCAACTTCTACTTCTCCCATCATGAGCCCTGGGACCTTTTTGTTGATAATAATAACTGATTAATTTTTGTGACCAGCTAGAGACGTCAGGCGTGCCTTGATTCCCACTTCTAGAATCGCTAGTAATCATCTCTATTACACCACTATTACGACTGCAATATCAACCGCGAATCCAATGCTTTAGCTCATGATGGCATGCCTAACCTTAGGACGCCCTTGTCTTGATGCAGTTGATTCTCTCAAGTATGTTTAGCAAGTATTTATATCGGGTAGTAAGACGCGGGTTCGTCTGTTTCTGTGGCACAAATATTCAGATTTCCGTTTCTATGGGAGAGTGCTTTAGTTCTGTTAGTTCTGGAATACCCTTAGAAAAATATATAGGCATGTGGAAATTGCAGGATATTCCGCCTAACCTGGGGCCTGTAACCTTTGCTTTTTTAGTACCACCCCATAAGCAGGGCCCCTGGGTTCAAAATCTGCCTCCTCGAATATTTTGTTAAAGCTTTCTGACTTGTTTTAATAATCGTTTTTGAGAACTTTTTCGCTTATCTGAAATTATAGAGATTCAATTTCAAATCTCCATGCATCGCTGCAACTAAAACATCTAACGCTAATTTATTGTTTCCTCATTAGACTAATACTTGAATATTCAAGATGTATGTTCACCTAATACTGGCCTGGACACAGATGCAGCATAGGCTTCTCTTAGTCCTTCTAGCAGAAGTTTATTTTTATTCTTTGCGAAACCTGCTGTGAATTGAAATTGATCAATCATGTATTTCAAGACTTCACTGTCAAGCTTGTTCTCTTTCCACTGTCGGCCTCGCAAAGCACATATTTCTGCCTTTCTTGGCGAAGATACGGTCAACACCATATTTTCTGCACTATTTAGGTCTATTGATTTCGCTGGAGCAAGATGTGGCCACATCTACAGCATTTTTGTAAGGAGACACATTCTCGTAAGTGACTTCTCTTGACCCTGGGTATCTCTAACAGTTTTCTTGGCTTTCAAAGCTGGCAGGCTGATATTTATAAATATTTGCTAACTCTACAACTTCAACGCCAGGTAAAGACACTTCGTCCTTGGGGGTCACTTTATCGATACCCTTGCATTCTACCATGATACAGTGAGTAAGTGAATGTTGCCTTGCTCCCACTCCACACGGTGCCACCCACGATAGTTTTAAGATAGGTAGTTAGGTTAGGTTGATATGGTTGCCCAGGGAATGGGCACACTTGGACGAAGAAAGATTCGTCCTTTGTGATACCATTATGACGGGGGTGAGGTGAGAGAGAAAGACCGATGGGATGCAGAGAGAGGGCGGGGAGAAGTGGTGCTGGGATGGTTAGGAGCGTGAGGATTACTAACGATGACTATGTTTGCGTCAACCGCTTTATGCTGCTGATGAAATTCATCAGATTTTCAATGTCAGCACCAGCTATATCAGCAGGCGGGGCAAAGAAGTAGGAGCCAAGATGCCTGGATCTTAACCCCGCCAGAGCAGGGCAGCTAAGGAGAAGGTGCTGAGATGATTCCACCTCATCCTCCATACATCCAGCGCAAAAAGGACTCGAGGTGATTCCAAGTCTCACAGCACATATTCCTTGTCTGGCTAGCTCATCCACCTCACAGTTTCCCGCAATGTTGCTGTGACCAGGAACCCAAATGAGGCTGATGTTAAAGAAATCGGATGCAGTCGAAAGCGAGGTCAAGCATTCCTTGACCAATTCCGAATGCATCGTCATAGACCCGAGGGCCCTTATTGCCGCTTGGCTGTCGGAGTAAATATTTACTTTCTTGACTGTTAGTACGCATTTGAGCAGCCAATCAATTGCCTCCTTGATTGCGGCTACCTCTGCCTGAAACACACTGCAGTGGTCCGGTAACCTGAATTTGAGTCTGATGGCGAGCTACTCGCAAAATACCCCTCCGCCAACCTTTCCTTCCAACTTCGATCCATCCGTGAATAAGTTCACCAGGCCCTGCCCCAAAGTGTAGCCCTCCGTCCACTCTTCCCTTGACGAAATATAAGTACAGAAGGTTCCGGTTGGACTGAACGAGGGTATACACTGATCCGTTGACAGAGGGATGAACTCGAAGTTTCTAAGGATGCGTGAGTGCCCATAAGTGAGTTTGAGCTTATAGCTCCAGTCCCTCAGTCTGATTGCGGTACGTGTAGCGGCAATTCTGCCTGCGTTATCTACGCGTGCCACATTTAACATTGCGTTGAGCTCCAGAGTAGGAGTCGTTCGAAGAACTTCACCTTGTCAGAAAGCATCGGAAGGCGCCCCCTAGTGAGGGAAGGTGAGCTCTGGGTATTTTATGCTTCCTCGTAAATAGGACGAGCTCCATCTTAAGAGAATTCACCGACAGGCCGCAATCCGTTGCTCATCCAACAACTACGTTCAGATATCCCTGCATCAAGTTGTACAAAGTATCCACAAATTTTCCTCTAACGATTAATGCGACGTCAACCGCGTAGGAAACCACCCTGCATCCCCCTTTCACCAGCTCCTCCAGCAAGTCATTTACGACAACAATCCAGAGGAAAGGCGAGAGAACATCACCTTGCGGAGTGCCACTACTCACCTGCCGGTGGATGGAGATGCCACCCTATTCTGCCGTGACAGTTCTGTTTTATAGATAAATCTGATTAGGTCTTGACCCCCAGTTTACCCAGAGACGTGGTGATTGCCTCCGGGAGGACGTTGTTAAAAGCCCCCTCAATGTCGAGGAAGGCGCCCACCGGAAGCTCCTTCTAAGAAAGAGACTCCTCAACCTCTTTCATAATTGTGTGCAGGGCAGATTCCACCGATCTGCCCGAGCAATAAGCATGTTGGGTATGCGACAACCAATCCCGAGGAATTTCGCTTCTTATGTGCAGGTCAATCAGTCTCTCAAGGGTTTTCAGCAAAAAAGATGAGAGACTGATTGCCCTGAAGTCCTTAGGGGAGATATGCGAGCTCTTACCTGCCTTGGGTATAAAGGCAACCCTCACGGCCCTCCATGATCTCGGTATATAGCCCCTGTCTACGCAGCTCGCATAGATAGGGCTCAACCAACGGCATGATACCTCCACAGATTTTTGCAGTTGTGCAGGAATGAGCAGCAACCAGCCCCGGTCCCGAATGCAAGTTGAACTGCTTTCCATGCCGATGCAGCTAGGTGCTGGGCTCGTCTGAAAATGGTAGATAGGTGGACTTTTGGTAAAATTTTTTTAATTCAATTAAAACATCACCTTTTGGAGTTCTCCTTATTTTTGATACTGAACGGAATCCTTGAGTTCATAGTCACTGTTGTCTTTCTTCAGTATATCGGTGTGAGAATTGTACCCATTTTTCAATTATTATGGCTTCGAATCTCACTCTTCCCATACTGCTATACTCATCCTATTTGTTGAGGTATTTTGAAGTCTGTTTAACCAATGTCCAATATTTGATTGACTTAGGTTGGGCTGGGTGAGGAGAAGCCATGCTTTCTGAGGAATCCGTGGCCTCAGCTGACGTAATTCTTGGCCAGGAAAACGTGTGTACGCTACTCTCATTGCAGGCTATCCCGCTTTTGTTGCGTTTACACAAATCTGTGGCAGCTCAGTGGTAGAGGGGTTTTATACTACGTATACATGGTATATCTCATTGGTTGGTGGATGGTAAGACGCTTTGCTTAGTTTTCCAATAGCATATTTTTTCTTGATTGGCGCGATAATCGCTTACGTGATTTTGACCGAGTTTAACAAAGCGAACTAGTTGTTTATTTCTCTGCTAACCGGCGCTCGTTGGACACATCAAGTGAAGCCAAGTCTTTCTCCACCTGATCTTTCCAACGCAGAGGAGGCCTTCCTCTTCCTCTACTACCACCAGCTGGTACCGCATCGAATACTTTCAGAGCCGGAGCGTTTGTTTACGTCGTCGTTAAGCTCATACAGATATTCGCAGTCGCCAACGTGCAAAGGTCCAAACGCGTCATCGGATATTGTCATCGTCCAAGCTTCTGCGCCATACGTTAGGGTGGAATGAGCCTTCGAGATTGTTAGTTTCGTTCGTCGAGAGAGGACTTTACTCCTCAATATTATATTTTCTAGGACTTTAATTTGATCCCCTAGCTTGCTAAACGAGTTTTTCGCTATCGAACATTTTATTTCAAATTTTGGGATCTCCATTTGAAATATCGAATTGAATGAAATAAAAACTTCTTTATTACAATAAAAGCTTTCCAAGAAACTTATTTTAATTTACTTATACAATTTACCCCATATTGGTTTGAATTGAAAACTACATCAGTACAAATAAACCACCCTTTTAATTGAACTAAGTAAGCTTTTTTGTTTGTTTTCAAATTTTTACAAATCACTTATAAGCACCACGGTTATAACCATTTCCCGCTCATAAGCACTAGAACATTTGTAAGAAGATTTCACGTATACCTATATACAATACATAAAATCAGGATATAAGCACTTCCTGCTTATAAGCATCGAATCACGTGAATTGTATTATAGAGTGCTAATACCCGGGAAATGCTGTATAAGCTTTTACAATTTGCTTAACAGAATCAATGAATCGACTTGTGCTGTTTTATACCTAGCATTTACTCGAATACGAGGTGCGTTCAAAAAGTAGCGCGAATTTTGTTTTCGCTGGTTACGTATATTCGAGTTTGGATTTTTTTGCGGCGATATGTTGGTGCTCATGTCTCTCACTCATGCTGACGACTTCGGCCATTTTGAATGTTCAGTTAATTGTTGACAGCTGCTTTGCTTGCGCTTGTTTCAGCTCGTCTGCGATTTTTACCTATTCAAAAAGATGGATCAAAGAACCTGATTGTGTCATACGGAGAAGCTACTTTGAACCAAAGCAACGCTTATCGGTGGAACAAAATGTTCTCAGAAGGCCGAGAAGATGTGAACGACGAAAAGCGTGCCGGATGCCCGAGCATTTCAACAACAGACGAAAAAATTGATGAAGTGAGGAAAATGGTATTGGCCAATCGTCGAATCACCGTTACAGAAGTTGCTAAGGACCTAGACATATCGATTGGTTAGTACCATTCGATTTTTTTCAATGATTTGGGCATGAGACGGATCTGGTGACGAATCGTGGGTTTATGGTTATGACGTGGAAACCAAAGCTCAATCATCTAAATGGAAGCTGCCGCACGAACCAAGACCGAAAAAAGTGCGCCAAGTTCGGTGGAATGTAAAAGTTTTGCTTACCGTTTTCTCCGATTGCAGGGTCGTTGTGCATTATGAGTTCTTGCCACAGGGTAAAACGGTCAATAAGGAATATTACATGCAAGTTATGCGCAATTTGCGAGAAGCAATCCGCCAGAAACGCCCGGATTTGTGGAAAAACAAAAATTGGCTCTTGCATCACGATAACGCCCCTGCTCACACATTGTTGCTTGTACGCGACTATTTTTGACCAAAAACAACACACTAATGATGCCACAGCTACCATATTCTTCAGATCTGGCCCTCCGAAACTGAAGAGGCCCAAGAAATTCGCGATACTTTTTGAACACACCTCTTATAAAAATTTCCCTTTTTGCCTGGTAAAAGCTTTGAGTGTGCAACTTTGTCAATTTAAGAACCAGGATTGGGTTTTCACGAAACCGATTGCGTAGCAAAAGGTCAGAAAAATCATATTAAAAAGTAATAAATAGTAGCAAAAAATATACACGAGTTTTATTTAAATATACAAATATGTATTATATTTAATTTTTTAAAACATAAATACGTGATTTTTTATCTAAAAATATGAAATGTGTTAGCCTGGTCCTTGGCTCGGAGAATTTCGCTTTTATAGCGTTCTTGTAAGATACGCTTTAAAACTTTATTTCAATAAAAATGATTATATTTGAGATCGATAAATGAAATTAGTAAAATTAGTACAATTATAAAAACTGTAAGAATAAAGGAAACAAAAACATTTTTTAAGAAAAAAATAAATTAATTAAAATCACAAGGGAACAAAAAAATTCATTTGGTCGCATAAAAGAAGAAAAAATTATAAATTGGTTTCAACTCATTACTTGTTTTCAGTAAATTTTTGGAACCCAAAATCTCAGGCCTCGAAAATATTTTTTTGATTTTCAAGCTATGTTTTCGCAATTGCACCAGCTGTACGAGTGTCCAATACTGCGGCAAGTACTTCCATTCTCGGAATAGAGATCTGTCGTAATGGCGCAACATTCGTTTTGGAACCTACCGAGGATGCCAAAGTGGCATAGGCGTGTAATAGCACAGCGTTTTAACAATGTACATAGTATACGAACTCGCTCAATATTTTTGAATTCTGCTAGCCATTTCCACCAGTCATTTGCAAGCTCCTCTGGCATCGATGAAGGCCATCAATAGTCTTAGCAACTCTCTGTTGGTAGTTTACTGGGGCCACGTAATATTTTGAAATAATCTTTAGCAAGCTTTAAGTTAAATTTAAAGCAATCTTCCTGATATCAAGATAATTTAATATGCCTTCTTCTATCAATGTCAAATAACGCGAAAATATTTTTTTTGTTTTTATTGTTTCCTTACTCTGATAGCCTCTCTTGAACTTATATGCAAAGTCGTCCATGTATGCAATGCGGTTTCAGCTTGGTTAGAAATTGTCTTTTAGAAATGCAATAATTTCTAAATTTTTAATAAGTAAATAATCGAAAATTTATTGAACTCCATTTACTCAATAATGGTAGTCCCACCCACTTTCCTACACATTCATCTTTCACTGACATTGATCTCTCCTTATCCTTTCCACAATTTTTTTCCGGAAATAAATGGAAAGTATCTTTCGATCTCAAAGACACTGGCCATTCCGAGTGCCTATTCTCCTAAACTTAAAACAGACTGTGTCACATGAGATATGTATCCATCAGAAATTATAAACAACAAAAAAAGTTCGCCAATAATCAAACAAGACCAACCAAGACCAACCAAGATACCAACCTTATGAACCATAAAAAGTCAATGCTCTTTCAAAAGAGCAGTCAATATAGTCAAGAAGAAGAGCTTTGAAGCATTTACATCAAAAACATTTTTTTCTATTCAACTCCTAAAAAGATTTGTAACAGGAAGCCCTCCCACCCCATGCCTGCTATTCAGTCAAACCAAAGCAAATACCTTTGTCCCATCTTGGATGCAATATTCTGATGATGACAATTTTTTCGCGGATTACACGTGTTAAGCCAACTTGAATCTTGGAAGCTTGATCCAAAAGCCTTTGAATTTTTTGTTCTTGTGGTTGTTGTTTTCGCTTTTTCCAGTTTATTTTCCGTCAAAAATGGTACACATCAAGGCTCGGCTATCGGCAATCGAATTTTTTATTGCATTCGATAAGCTTATAGATATTTGGCTCCAATGAAATGTGTGTCTTGAACGCCGCCTCTGAACGCTGGATTGTTCTTTATGAGGATCTTTTTCATTATAGAAATAAAATCGGAGGTTTGTCATTGATTGTCGAGGGTCGACCGCTATTATAACAAACTTGGTGTCACAATGTCTGTCTGTTCATCCGTGCACACGGACTGTCACGGCTGATGTTACTAGCGTTACCTCCAGAAAAAGTGTATTTTTGCAACACTCACAAAAGATGCTTCAATTAGTACGAGATAAGGAAATTTACTCAAATTTGGTACATATGATGAACCTAAGAAAACTAGTACGACGTGAGTAAAATTTAAAAAAATGGGCGATGCCACGCCCACTTTCGAGTAAGTGCGTGCATCTCGATAACGGCTTAATAAAATTCGCCCAACCTTAGTGCAAGTATTCCTCCCCAATTATATATTAAGGTTAAAAATTCATTAGCCCTTCCGATGTTACAAGCTATATCTCGAGAAAAAAAGTATGTACAATAGATGTTTTTTTTGAAACTATACAGAGATATTACCGTTGGCACAATCTGAGTTTCTATTAAAAATTAAAATCGGTTAATAACCACAACTAAATTGCCTAAGCTTTATCGAAACCAAACTTTATTTACCTGAGTATTTTTTAGTCAAATGTATTATATTATAATTTGAACAGCGCAGGTATAATAATGTTCGGTCCGGACCAAATTTAACACTTATCATAACTTCGATATATGAGTATCCTGAATTTCCAACTGAGAAGTTCACTCAACATTGTTTGTTTTATTCAACAATCCCACTTCTGACATCAATTGTTTCGAAATTGTTACATTTTTATCCAAATAATATAATTAAGCTTCCCATAAATTCTGTGAGAAATTTTACAATGCATACGGCGAGAACAAATTCACAAAAAAAAGTTCCCTTATTTTTGCTTTTGCTCGTTTGCTTTGCCCACTCATAAGTTTCGTGGCAAATTTGGCTTGTTAATAATAGAGTGGGGAGCTAAGGAGAAACACATTGCAGTGATTGCATTACATAAGTGTGGTAAAAGTGCAAGTGAGATCCACGAATTGCTGAAAAAAGCTTAATATTTCGAGAATGTTTGTCTACCGCACGATCAATCGTTTTTCCCAAACGCCTGTAGTGACAGAAAAAGAAGTGCTCGACCTTGCATGATTCGAACCAGTACAGTCATAAAAGCCGTTCGAGAAAGAATTCGTCAAAGTCCCCGTAGAAAACAGAAAATCATGTCAAGAGAATTTATTGTATCGACCATATGCATATCAAGACTAATTAGAATTGAACTCCACATGAAAGTCTTCCGTCGCTCAACTGGTCATCTTTTGACAACGCGCTTGAAGAAAATTAGACTCCACAGATGCAAGCAGCATCTTCACAGAAGTTTTCAATAAGCAAAACAACAAAATCTTGCTAAAACTTCTAGAGACGCAAAAAATGTTATTCCAGTGGCTAAAAACCAATATTCCTGGGTTCATAGTTGCAGAAGATTGATCGACTGGATGTCCAGATCTGAATCCAGTGGACTACAGTTTATGGTCAGAATTGGAGAACATGGCCTGTCGAAGACCTCAAAGAAATTTGGAGAGTCTCAAACAATCTTTGGTTCGATCAGCGACGTCAATATCCATGAAAACCGTGCGTGCAGCAATAGCTGAATGGCTTCGTCGTTTGAAGACTTGTGTAAAAGCAAATGGTTACCATTTCGAATGAAAATTAAACATTATTGTTTACTATTTACATGATTAAATAACACTAACTTCATTAAAAAAAAGTATTATAATTTCATATTTATAACTGACTTTACTTGTAATAGAATTTGTGGCAGGATTTAGTATATGCATCCATCTAAAACGATGCGTGCTTTCATAAACAAGATTAGTTGAATAATCATTTGTTTTGTATTTGAAATTAATGTATTGCCAAAAACTGTTGATTCTACTTTTAACAAATGCTGCTTGAATAAAAATTGTGTAGATAACCAAATCATTTTCTCAATTGCAGGAGATATTGCAGATCTACAATTAGATTAAATTTTCAAAACTTTTGCAATTTTTTTTCGCTCTTTTCAAGTGACATAATATTGAATTAAATCAAGGGGGCTTATTACATAGAGATTATTGAACAAATTTTTGAAATTTGATTACATAGGATATAGAAATAATAATATAGGAAATTTCTGGACCATTCAGAGAGTTCGAAACGACAAAACCATATTTTTAATATATGTAAGTATTAACCATTACTTAAACATAATTAGGGTAGTCAAATATGTAAAATTTAAAAACGATTACAAGTGTTGTAGGGTGTAGTTTTTTATTTGAAATACGAGATAAACATTCATCAGTAGTAAATGTTAAATCTATTCTTTATCTTTAGTAGCATCATTTCAGACATATGTAATTAATTTAGATAAAGCCATACGATAATAGAGTTCTAGTAAAAAGTAAGTCAATGTTATTAAGATTAAAATTTCCAATATATGTTCAGCCTTATCATGGTTTCACCCGTTCGTCCGAAAAGAAAATATGTATGGATAGAATACCAGGTTGCGCCTTCCGAATTCGCTGTGTCACCAGAGCGCATGAATAAAAAAACACAAGGAAGGCGAATTATTTACTTACCATGGCGCGTTCCGAACAAAAACACAAAAACTGCGTTTGGAGGCATTATAATTTGGGATTTCACAATTTAACACGTTGCACTTAGTTTTCATTAGTTCAAATTAAACAATCTCACCAAGCCATTCACTGAATTTTCACAAACATGTAAATTTCTCCTCCTTTTGTTCGTTTGTTTTGTACTGGAAAGGGAATCGCGAAATATAAAGTAACTGTTTTGCTGATGTTATTTGAACATAAGAATATGCCTCTTTTTTTCGCCACGGGTTAGCAAGTGGCGAATAGATGAAGCAATTGGTATAAATGAACATATATTGGCAACGCTGGAATAGAGCTGCCGTAAATTGCATGCGTTTGTAAGATAGTGAGTTATACGAGTTTATTGAGGTATAAGCATACTGGCTAGCGGCAAATCTTCCTCGAAAACTTTGTTGTTCCTTTCGCATGCAAATTTCTCATAAAGTTAATCGATCATAAAGATAGCGAGCAGAGAAATGGCGAATAGAAAGTGCCTAATATCAACTCTGACTAGTTGACAATTTTCATAAAATTAACAATACTCAAAATTGCACTGCGAGTTTTGCATGAAGAACAAGAAAATGTCGAACATGAAGCAAGTAGGAGATAGCGAAGAGACACTTCCTATCCCTTGGATCTGACTGAAACTTTTTAAGTGTGTTACAATTTTTTGTTTGTGTACCTAATAAAAAAATTGAATATTTTCAGGCTTATGCAATATTACACTCAACATTATTGAAAGAACAGACTGCGCTCTTAAGAATAGAACGTTGAACACGAGGTCAACGAATTCAATGGTGCGCACACTAGCGAAACAAACTCGATCTGCTTGGCTGCAGGCCAGCGCATTCAAACAAACATCAACATCCCTTTTTCTATGTACTGGCGGCCCCCGTAGCCGAATGGGTTGGTGCGTGATTACCATTCGGAATTCACAGAGAGGTCGTTGGTTCGAATCTCGGTGAAACCAAAATTAATAAAAACATTTTTCTAATAGTGGTCGCCCCTCGGCAGGCAATGGCAAACCTCCGAGTGTATTTCTGCCATGAAAAAGCTCCTCATAAAAATTATCTACCGTTCGGAGTCGGCTTGAAACTGTAGGTCCCTCCATTTGTGGAACAACATCAAGACGCACACCACAAATAGGAGGAGGAGCTCGGCCAAACACCTAAATAGAAGTGTACGCGCCAATTATTTATTTTTATTTTTATGTACAGCAAATATAAAAAAGCACAAGCGTATGATTATAGAACAATAGATTACAGCACGATGTCCAGAATACAAAGGTGAGGCAAACAACAAATCGTTATTCGGCTCTAAGCGAATCAGTTGATTTGCAGGCGTTACCTGGAATGTGACGGCGTTTTACCATAGATAATAAGATGCGAAACTCTTTTATTTTGAGTGAGAGCGCGCACATGAGCTTGTTTCAAAACTTGGCAGCATTCACACGACGAATGTTATGAAAAATGCACATTTTACAGCGCTCTCATGAGAAAAATAGTTCGTATCTAGTCGTCTATGGTTTTACCTCGTAGCCGTCTGAACAACGACTAATTAGAAGAGTGTAAGAATACATGTGAAATGAGCGAGATCAATTGTGCTGTCAAGTCTTCTATGATGTAGCAACCAGTGTTTCTCACAATTTTGCTTCGCATGGCCAAATCTTGTAATCTATCATTCTTGAGGTCATATGGTGAACGATCGTTCTGTGACAGGCAAAATTGACAATTGAAAAAAAGGAATCCTTTTCTCAAACAGTACAATGGACGCTTCACCGGATACTGTCGTCGTCCAAACTTCAGCGCCTTTAGCAAAGCTTGAAAGGACTAGTGTGGACTTTTAACTAAAGGAATTTTGAACCATTCAACAACAAAAAATTTGAGCAATACACCCCAGAGTATGGCTCTTAGTAAAAAAATATGTTCGTTCTTACTTTAGGGGGTTGAGTACAAGTAAGACGCGGAAGTATATTTGAAATAGGGAACATGAAGTTTCGTTATCAATGATTTTTTTGTTTGAAATTCTGTAGTGAAATTTGAAAAATTTTGATTGAAAAAAAGTGCGAAAAGAAAAAAAAAAAACAAAAAAAAAAACAAATGTTAAACAAAAAGGGAAATTTAATTTTAACCATTATTATTATTAGATCTTTTTCCCGCCAGACTTACGGGCTCAACCCAATCCTTCGTGCAGAACTGAATTAGGGACGTCAAGAAAACTGATGCATCGGAAACTATTTGATGCATCGAAAAAGCGGAAGCAATGTAAGCTTCCGATATACAAGTATATAAAGGGTTGTTAGTAAGAGGTGTTATTTTAATATTCAAAGAAAAATGCTATTTTTTAATATAAATGGTCAGATGTTTATTTCATTATAAAGAGTGGAAAATAAAATCAGGCAAATGACCACCACGACCACGTTTACAGAACAATATCCTTTTCATGAAATTTTCCATAACCGAATTTCGAAGTGACTGCCCTATGTCCTCAATAGCCTCGATTTGAGGTCTTGAATCGACCCTGGGCTGTTGGCGTAGACCTTCTCTTTCACATGGCCCCAAAGAAAAAAGTCACAAGGTGTTAAATCCCAAGATCTCGGTGGACGAATGTGGTCACCTCTTCGAGAGATAACACGATCTGGAAACTTTTCACGTGAAAGATCAATGGTTTCGCGCCGTCTTGTTGACAATATACGTTGTCCAGATCAATACCATCCAATTCCAGCCATAAAAAATCGTTAATCATCTCTCGATAGTGCAATCCATTCACCTGTAACACCTGTTATAGGAAAACCCTTTATGTATATCGATATTGATATCATTTTGTATGCTTAAAAAATTTTTTGCGAGAGGATTTCGTAGTTTTTTGCAAGACGTTGTACCAAGAATTTCAGAATAAGTAAACAGTTTATTGAAAACAGTTGCTTTGAAGTTTTTTCACTACATTGGGAATTAGACCGGGAATTTGAGCATCACAATGGCCCTTCAGGCATAAGCGGGTCCTTCTTTACCCTTATGGAGAGTGGCAATCACCCTAGCTTAATTGGAAATGCAGTAGAGATTGAGAAAGTGCTTTAGGCGAGCTATAGGTATATTTAAGAGAAATTTGGCAAGATCTGTTTGAAATTATATCACATAACTTTTAAATATTTAAGTATAGCAGCCAGTTCAGCACTTTCTGAAAGGCTTTCTTCGAAAGTTTCACAAGTTTTAGATCAGTAGCGAAATAAATTTATAAAGTGTGGGCAAGAAGAATTGAGATATATAACAAATTCCGATTGTGTGGAAATATTTAAAAAATAAAGTGTAATTTCGCTTGGGTTTTTGTTTACATATCTGCGTAGACAAGCGACTTCACATAGCCCCACAAGAAATAGTCCAGCGGTGTTATATCGCACGATCTTGGAGGCCACGCCACAGGTCCACGGCGCGAGATAATGCGCTCACCAAAAGTTTCCTTCAATAAATCGATTGTTGCGTTGGCTGTATGGCATGTAGCGCCGTCTTGTTGGAACCAAAGGACGTCCACATCAACATCGTCCAATTCAGGCACGAAAAAGTCATTAAGCATGGCTCTATAGCGCTCTCCATTGACTGTAACATTATGGCCGGCTTCATTTTTAAAGAAATATGGACCAATGATTCCCTCTGCCCATAGAGCACACCAAACAGTGACTTTTCGAGGATGTAACGGCGTCTCAGCAATGGCTTGTGGATTATGTTCACTCCAAATGCGACAATTTTGCTTATTGACATACCCATTCAACCAAAAGTGAGCTTCATCGCTGAACAAAATTTTCTTGTGAAAATCGGGATCGGTGGCCATCTCGTTTTGGGCCCATTCACCGAACGTGCGACGCGCTTGTGGTCGTTCGGCTTCAATTCTTGCACGAGTTGGAATTTGTAAGCCCGCAAACCAAGATCCTTCCGCAAAATCTTCCATAAAGTGGATGGGCACATCTCCAATTGCTGCGCGCGATGGCGGATGGACTCATTCGGGTCTTCTTCGATACTCTGCTCCACAGCAGCAATAGCGTCTTCGGTGCGCACTGTACGACGTCTCTGAGGATGCGTATTATCCACTAGAGCAAACGTGGTGCGAAACCGATCCATGGTTAATCGAATTAGTGACTCTGATGGACGATTATGGCGACCGAATATTGGACGCAGCGCGCGATGCGTCGCGCGAACCGAACCATTATTTTCGTAATAAATTTGCACGATTTGCAAACGTTGTTCAGGTGTAAGTCTATTCATTATGAAATGCCAAACCAAACTGAGCATAAATCAAGTGACAGCTGTCAAAAAGACCATCTACGAAAAAAGTAGTGCCAACTTGAAAACCTAACCTCTAAAAAAACACACTTTATTTTTCAACATAGTCCCCTCTTAGAAAGATACACTTCTCCCGTCACTCCGGCCATTTTTAACCCCCTCCAAAAAATAGGATTTGTCGAACTCTCCAAAACACGCCTTTGTCTCGGCTATGACTTATTCGTCATGTTAGGGAACAAGAAAAAGTCACAGGGAGCAAGATCTGCTGAATACTGGGGGTGCGGCAGCAATTCATACCGCAATTCATGCAGTTTGGCGGCGACAACTCTGGGTGAATGTGCTAGTGCGTAATTGTGGTGAAACAGGACGTTCTTTTTCGCCAAATGCGGCCGTGTGTCCTTCAATTTTTTGTGAAAACGGTCCAATAACTTACTGTGGTATTATCCAGTAATCGTTCTTAAATCGTCGCCATGACCTTTCCGGCCGAGGGGACTGCCTTCGCCTTCTTTTATTCATTCTCTCTTCTATTCACCGAGAGAAATCCATAGTTTTGATTTGCTTAGTTTCTTGTGTGTAATGATGAACCCAGGTTTCATCAACGGCGACAACTCGACGCAAAATACCTTCTGACCTCACTTAAATTGCTCCAAACACTGCTTTGAAATTAACAGCCACATCCGCTTGTTGTACACAATCGCGGCACCCACTTTTTTATCGCCAACTTATCAGGTAAAATATTAATTGCCGTTCCAGTCGACCCACCTATGGTCTCTGTTACTTCGCCCACTCTCGTTCGTCAATCAGCGAGAATTATGTCGTGGACTTTTTGAATGATTTCCTCGGTAACCACGCCTGCCGGGCGTCCTAGTCGCTCCTCATCAAAAGCGGATGTTCACCCACGTTTAAATCCATTGAACCAATATCTAATGTGATCATAGATGGGGAAGCATCCCTCTAGACAGCATCCAAATTTGCTTTTATCTCCTCGCATTTTTTCCCATCCAAAAACAAAAAAACGAATTACCGAACGATACCGCTCTTTTTCCATTTTAGCGAAAATCACAAATTAGCGAGAGAAGGCACTACTACTAGTCTCCCTTTTGATATGGAAATTATAGGTATACCCCTCTAAATCTAAAAAATTCGTGGTGCAAGTAGCATTGTCACTTCAGCCAACACGAGATGGGTTTATAGTCTGATATGTACTGCTACAAAAACAATTTGACCAAAACGGGACGTGAGGAGCTCAAAAGGGAAGCTGCAATAATGAGGAAGAGGAAGAGTATGCCAGACATCTTCTCTGTTACTGTCCTGCGTGTTATGCCACGAGCTTTAGATACTTTGGGTCATCGACTTGAAAAATACTGATGGCCTTAGAGATATAAGTGTCGGTCAGATCAATGGGTTTGCACTTAAAATAAATTGGTTTAACGAGGAGTAGCAGATAAACTGCTACCGAAGTATCACAATGGATCGCCAGTTGAGTTGGTTTAAGGACAGTTTGTTACTTCCACGTACCTAGCTACCTACCCTGACCCAATCCCCATCTTGGGAAATACGGCTAATTTAGAAGCATATATATGTACATATATGTATGTAAGTCCATGATTTTTGTTCAAATTATTCCTCCGATAAAAAATTCGCCTGAATGTATTCCGTATTTGTGCAGCTCCTGTCCCATTTGTCGGTGTTTTTGCGACAGCGATCTACATAAGTCCGACATTTTCTGTACTTATCCCATCGGCAGACGCTTTTTCGAATCACTGGGAGTTGGACAATTAAGAGGCAATTAAATTAAATCAAATCATTGAGTTCGATGTTCGCAGGCATAAAATTTAGCTACACAATTATTATTTGACAGCTGAAGGTGTTTTGACTTTGTTTGTGATAAATCCGGTTTTAGGAAAATAGAGAAAAACTTAATTCTAAAACGAATTTTATTAGTTTATTCCAGATATTGGTATTCAACTTTCCCGGTTCAACTTTTGTTACAACCACTAACGTTTCCTTTATTATAGGATCGGCAATCGGGTTTTTTGTGGTAAATTGCAACTGAGTTATTCTGCAGCCCACGGAGCTCATCCACAAGTTTTTTCCATAAGTCGAGAACAGTGATATGAGCCCTTCCCTCGAGCCCAATCTCTTCTTTTTTGGTTTCGGTTTTATAGCTCAAATATATATTGCTCAACTATATTTTCATTGAAAATTCGTTGCCATTTCGATTTCAATGCCATTTCGTTTCCTCATTGAACATACTCTCATTAAACGGGCTTCACATAAGTACTTAATTGGCAATTAATAATTTACATTTTGAGAAATTTGGTTTGTAAGTACGACAAATGTTCTGGCTTGCCTATTAGGTGCCTGCTTGAACATAGTATATTTTGTGAAGTTATGTAAAACACACTATAAAGCGAATGAACAGGGTTTTTTGTTTTTTGAACGGCACAGGAAAATATGAAGTGAATGATTCCGAAACTTGCTTTTCATCCACTGCCTCAATTGTGGACTGAATTTTTATAATCGCCCACTTGAAAATATTTACATATATGAAACTTGGTATACATATTGCTCTTTTTATGATGTAGTTTGGTATAATGGGCGAAATTGGTCAATAACCATGCCCACCTCCCACATAACGGTAACTTTCAAAAAAGAAAAAAATTGATATCTCTGTCATAAATGAATTAAAATTACTTAAATTTGGTGGTGCACCCAAACATGTAAGCAAAATTTAAAAAATTGCGCGGTTCCACATCTACTTTTGGGTAAATGTGTATATTTCTTTAACGATTTAATAAAACTCACCCAAACTTGGCACCTGTATTGCTCCCCCTTCAGTTAGATTAAAACCACAATAATTTTTTTCTATTTCTAATCTAAATTTCCATCCGTGGGTCTGATTTTCCAAGCTCCAATTCTCATTGTCTATGAGTTCATTTCAATCTAAAAATTAAAGGCTGGCCCAATTTAAGCTTCACCAAAATGTACGCGGGTTTATAAAGTTCGGTCCGAACCGTATTCAGCTCTCTTTACTTGTTTGTATTGCGTTTGTTTTGTTAGTCAACATTAACTGCTTTCGATTCACCACCTCCCTGCTCGTTATTCAATTCCGTTGCTCGCCAAGCGAAAAATTTGTATGTATATGCAATAACAGTTTAGCGATATTCAAGTAACTTTGTTTTTAACCCCTTAGCTCACAAGCGAGCTACATGCTTCGTCCAGTGCTTCTAAGTATATGTAAGTAGGGATATTTATTTTTGTTAGGTGTTTTACTAGTCATAAACGAACGTTCTACGATGGGGTCAAACAATTTTAAGCAAAAAATTCTACCAAAACTTATTCCGCTGCGAGACGTGTCATGGATGTTAAATTCGCCATTTTTGAACTTTGCAAACCATTTCCGTGCTGTAGACTCGCCTATGACACCTTCTCCATACACGTCGCAAATGTCCCGGGCTACTTCGGCAACTTTTTGATCTCAATGAAAAGCAAAGAAGAGCAGATGTTGATGCTAATGTTAAGAGCCGAAAGAGTTCTATCGAATGAATACTTACCCTTTATCAAACAGCAAACAATTCGTTGTAAAATAAGAGAAAATATAAAAAAGCTATGAACTTATTCCGTAACCCAATAATTTTAAACGAGTCATTTAACAGTGTTTGCATTTCGTCTATTTATAGTTTGGTATGGTATCAGGTAAAAGAGAAAAATAAAATTGAAAATTCTTCAAATTTTAAGTTAACTAATGTAATAAAAACTTCAATTCATATAAAATGAAACCATACAATGTCCGATGGCAGAATTAGGAATTAAAAGCTAAGTTAAAAAAGAGCAACAAGTGAGTAAAGTTTATTTAAAAGTTTATGTTTATAATTATTACAAAGAAGATAAGTGCAGATCTTATTTGTTTTTAATTATTTCACCCAAATATTGACAGTTATGCCGGATACACTCTTGGAATCTTACTTCCGTGCTACTCAATAGAGAGGTGATGTCGAGATGTCATTAATCTCGCAAACGATATTTTGTTTTAGTGCTGAGATAGTCGCTAGGTTTGTATCATAGATTTTACTTTTACTCTTTAGGTAGCCTACAGAAAAAGTCCATAGAGGTAAGATCGTGAGACCTGGGTGCCCAGGATATTTTACCGAGACGTTTTTTATTATTTATTTTGGAAATGGGCTTAATCACTCCAAGAGATAATGTTGACCGTACAAAATCGTTCCATGAACGAATCAAATCTTCACTTGGGACATTACGTAAATACCGAATAGTGAGACGTGAACAAAATATATGACGAACAGCAGCACACGAATGAAATACGTTTCGATTGCGAACGCACTTTGTCTACCAGACCACTAAGACACAAAGAAACTAACGCGGTCCCCTCATCGCTCACACGATCAGCGATTATAGGATATACAGACGGTGGTGTTAACCGGTATAAACTACTAGACAACTACTAGACTTAACTCCCATCATTTAAGTGGTTTAGGGGAATTTTCGAAATTACATTAATTGTTTTGATATTTCGGAGCAGTTTGAAAAATTGCAATTTAAGGTTTTCTTAAAATAAATAATATATTTATTTTTTTTTAGTATCCGGGCAGCTTATACACGTATTTGTTGCCTGCGTACCATCTTTTACTGACAAAACTATCCAATAAACAAATCAGTTAAAATTAAATTAAATGAAGCCGTCTGTCAATGCTGTTAGGGAGAAAGTGTAAATTTAAAACCTAATTCTGTCATCGGATACCCTGTAAAAGAAATTGGTTGCTAGGAATCTTTCAGCGAGTGCAAACTGATAAATATAATTCATTAATAATGAATTTCGCAGCTTGCTTGGCTATATTTTTAATAGATGTTCTTTTTCCAAAATGAATTAAATCAGAACTAATTGGCAGAATTTGGAATTATTTACTGGAAAATTATTTACTCTTATAAAGAAACCTTCCCGAAAATTAAAATTTTTTCGTTTGAATGTATTTTTCGCCCAAATCTTGCATTTGAACTCAATGTGAATAAAATATTAACTATTCAAAAATCAATTGTATAAAACTATTGGAATAATCCATGAATTCACTCACATAATTCCATTTACTGACCTGCAGTTTCTTTGAATGATTTTTAAAGGCGTTGTAATATAATCGGATTTGAATTAGCCTGCTTCAGTATGCTCAATATATATAATATAAAATTGGCGCTCACACCCTTTGTTTGGGTGTTTAGCTGAGCTGCTCCTCCTATATAATTTGGGTGTTTAGCAGAGCTCCTGCTCTTATTTGAGGTGCGTGTCTTGATGTTTTCCATAAATATAGGGGCCTACAGTTTAAAAGATTATTGTGTTATAAAAACAACGGCTAATAAATCATAAGTACTATGCACATTTAAACTTCCGACTTCTTTCTCATGTCTTAAACACCTATCCGGGGTTTGAAAACACTATTAAAAATATGGCGCTTTTATTTATGCTAAAACTATTTTGATGAACTAAAATAGTCAACTAAATATTATCAATGACAATAAACAAACACAAACTGCTGGGAGCTAACCAACATCGTATTTGATGTTTACGGCCCTTATACCAGTTAACTGCCACCCTCAATCACACAAATACACATGCTTTCACTCTTAAATAGTATCAAATTTAATCCTTTTAATTTATTTGTTTTCTGTTTTCCTTTTCTTTGGCATATGAGCCGCTTTACAATGTGTGACTTTTTTAAGTAGACAAAAGTAGAAAACACTTAACCGCGGACGAATTGAGCGACCGGTTTTACTGTAATACTTTTAATATGTACACCTGCCTTAATTTTTCCTCAAAAAGATTTGGAAAAATATTAATTTGGGAAAAATTATTATTTTTATTCAATCCTTACCTAATGAGTTTATCTATTCTTTTACGTTATTTATGTGTATACTACAATAAAAGCAAAAAATTATCTTAAAAAGGCAATACCTCTTATAAAATTGTATCCAGATTGACTACTGATCGAATGGATTTTTAATTAATTGATACTTAGATGTAGTTTATTACAACCTACGTAAAGAATTTTGAGATATGACCACCCCTACCGCACCGATACCCGGCTACCATTCAATATTTTAAGGCAAACGAGTTTTTATATGATAAAACTTAATCAACTTATTTATTTATTTAGTAAATAAACTTTATGGATATATGTATAAATATACATATGAAAAACGAAATTAAGTATTTGAATTAGTACGTATGTGCATATGTAATGCAAATGTACAGGCCTGGTTAGGCATACTTAGCACGGCGTGACATGACGTGGAAATTGTCATATAATGATTATATTTAATTAGCTTTGAATAACAGTAGCTGTGGATTTATATATCTTTCTATTAGCAGCTTATTCGTATTTGTGCATGTTTAGATTCATAAAATGCGAGTTATAATTATTAACTATGACTTAAAAAGAGACCATGCACTACAAATATAACCGTGTTTCTAAATGTGCCACTCCGTTATGTCATGTACCGCTATGTTGGCAAAACCAGACCTTAACGTTCAACCGAAACCCCTTGTTATGAAATTTCTTTCTTGCGACATAGCTGAAATATATATGTAACTAAATCTGCGTCAAATGAAACATGCAATGAACTGAGATCAAATAATAAATGCATAAAATTGGAATATATTTAAACAAAGTTACGTGAAAGTAGTATAATATGTATGCGGCAGCAGGTGGGGCATCGCTGGCGTCACGCCAGGCACGTCAACGTCAGCGTCAACAAAAACGTAATCAGCAATTACAAGCAAAACTTCATCCCCCAAAATTATCAGCGTTATCGACTACCGAACATGGCGCTTCAACTCCAACTCGGACCCAGTCACGTCAGTTCCACCAGCTGCCGACCAACTACCTGCGCACGCCACAGACCCAGATAAGAAAATTAAGCGCAAGCTACACGACTCAATCAAAGCTTTTACTGCCTATTGAAGAAGGTGATAATCAGTCGGTGTTGCAGATGCGCATGCAATATGTGCATCCATCAACGAATCATTCTCATAGTCACGCACATCCTACTCAGACGCATCCACATTCTCAATATCAGTCTGCGCATCAGCAGTACCACTCACACGGAGGCATCTCACAGAAGTTAATTCATCGGCATTCAGGCAGTGGCGCTAGTACCTTTCATCAACCAAAGCTTTCTAAGTCCGCCACGGCGACTCTACCACTCGTCTCTCAAATGGAAGCCACGCCGCCGTCGACGCCATCGGGTGCGGCCGAAGGTGCAACTACCACCGCTACAAAGGTGGGGACGTCATCTGTCGATCACACTTGCATTAATTTATCCCACCATGATACAATCATTGTGACACCGGCCACGCCGATGGCCTCGCCAGGGCACGTAGGCAAACCACTTCACAAACAGCAGGAAGCACTAACTGGTATTATTGGTAAAATTGAAACTTCTACCTCGCCTAGTGCAATTATTGATTATGAAGAGCAGATGAAAAATCCACCATTAGAACGTAAGTGCAGCGTATATCGTATGCGACGAAATGAGCCCTACGAATATAAGGAGGCGAGCATAGGTGGAGGTGTGGGCAGCAGCGTTAGGCGGCAGCTGAAGGATCTGAAATTTAATCAGCAACAACAATATGAACCACTGCTCAGCAACGAGTCACATCTTTGTTATAAGGGACTAGCGAATGGGCGCAAATGGCAAGTATGTGCTTACTGCGAGGAGGGCATTTGCGTCTGTGAACATATTGAGGTAATAACTAACGAAAGTCACGATGGCCATGTTAACAGACTGTTATTAGGAGCCATCGATGCATGCTTACGCTTTGATGCATTCTTATTATGTGTTTTCGTATACTTAAATGTATAATATGTAATGTATATTATATATATATATGTATATATATATGCATAAATATACATATATGGATATATATAAAATACGTATATATATAAATACGTACATATTTAACTATAGAATTAATTTGCATACAAACGCCATATATCATATCCCCATTTGCTTATTTCGTGCATGAATTTCATATGTGTACATATATACATATATGTATGTCTACGAGTATATACTTTATGATTTTCACTTTGTTTGGTATAGGCTTATAACATGGTGTAATCAGAAAGTGGCAGAAACTTGAGTATCTACGAGCTGGAAAATAAATTCAATATTACCTATATAAGATTAAATAAAATTGTAAATATTACTACTATTAAACCGAAATTAAATAAATTAAATTACTGGTATAGGTTAGATTAGGTTAGGTTTGGCAGCCGCATCGCACATAGAGACAACGATGCCCCTTAGACTACGAAATGGGTCCGTTGTGAGCCGCGAGGGCTGGGCTACATTTCCCTCTCCATATTGAACCATCCTGAGCTTTTGACAAAGCGTAAAAGGTTGTTGATACCCAAAGTGTATAGATTATCTATATTCGTTAGGAAGTAGGATTTTAAAAATCGGTTCCTGCTTCTGGCTAGAGCTGCGCATGTGCAAAAAAGGTGTTGAATTGTTTCCAAATCCTTTTTAATTGTGCAGCTACGACAGAAATCATGCGTGTAAACGCCTAATCTCCTTTCATGATTTCCTATGAGACAATGTCCTGTGAGGGCCCCTACTAAGGTCCTGATTTGAAGTCTATTCAGTTTTATAATACTCTTGGACAGACGTAAGTTTAGCCTTGGCCATGTTTGCCTGGCAATTTCACAGGTGTTAACGCTAATCCATATTTGATTTGTGGTGTGCGTCTTAATGTTGTTCCACAAATGGATGGACCTACAGTTTCAAGCCGACTCCGAACGGCAGATATTTTTATGAGGAGCTTTTTCATGGCAGAAATACACTCGAAGGTTTGCCATTGCCTGCCGAGGGGCGACCACTATTAGAAAAATGTTTTTCTTTATTTTGGTATTTCACCGAGATTCGAACCGACGTTCTCTCGGTGAATTCCGAATGGTAGTCACGCACCAACCCATTCGGCTACAGCGGCCGCCGTAGTTCGTACTTAATGAGAAGCTTACAAGTTGCGAGAGGTATCTCCATAAAATTACTTAGGTACCTTCTCTTGCAAATTGGTCTGTCCTACAGTTCCCTGGTATATCTCTGGGGCCTGGAACCCAGCATAAGATAATACGATATTGCTCGGCCATCTCATTTAGAGATTGGCGACAACGTAAGACACTCCTTGATGTTGTTTGGAATGCATCCAGGGCTCGTAGGGCAGCTTGGCAGATATCCTTTGATGATATTATGTTTATCTTTAACCATTTTAAGGCTTCATGAATAGCGTTTATTTCCGCTTGAAAAACACTACAGTGATCCGGTAGTTTAAAGGATTCACTAATAGAAAGCTCTTCGCAAAATAACCCTGATTCTACACCGGCGTCCATTTTAGATCCGTCCGCGTAGATCTTAACGGGTGTATTGGGTGTTGGATCTTTTTCAAGCCATTCCAGTCTAGAAGGGATTTTCATTAGGAAATTGTTTTCGAAGCAAAGAATGGGAGCGTGATAATCCAAGTCACTGGGTATATCCGTGTAGGATGACGTAGAATAGGTTTTTTTCTGCATAGCACACCACCAGACAACATTTCCATATAGAAGAATGGGTCTGACGACAGCAGTGTAAAGCCAATGGGCAACCTGAGGTTTAATTCCCCAGGTCTTACCTAAAGCTCTCTTACAGTCATAAAAAGCTAGGTTTGCTTTCCTAACTCTTTCTAAGATGTTTGACTTCCAAGTCAGTCTCCTATCTATGTTTAGTCCCATGTACTTGGTTTCTTCCGAAATCACAGGAGCTGCCCCCTTGAGCATAATTGGACTTAGCTGAGGGATTCTGTGTTTCCTGGTGAACAATATGAGTTGTGTTTGGTCTGGGTTGACTCCTAGACCACACTTTTCTGCCCACCTAGTGTATCTAGAGCATTTTGTATTAGGTCTCTTAAGGGGGTAGTATGGTTAATTCGGTGTAAAACAAGCATATTTTTCGAAATTTTTTTTGTCGACACAGTTGATTTATTCAAAATTTTAAAATTACTTCATTATAAAGTCATATTTAAAGAATATTGTGTGAAATTTTCATTGATTTTTATGAAGAAATGAGTTGGTGGCAGCGAATCTTCGCGGACGTCTCATAAAAAAGTTTTATTGCGGTGTCCCTCAGAACTCATTACTGGATCAACTAAAATCAAAAAACCAAATTGATTTCATCAGCTAATAAAGTTTCGCAGGTAACAACGTCGAATTTTTTTATTTTTATTTTTTTTTTTAATTTTTTAAAGCGCTTTGAAGTCAAAACACCGATTTTTCATAAAAAAAACTTGAAAACTTTGTTGTTTTAAAATATGACAAAACTCGACGTTGTTACCTGCGAAACTTTATTAGCTGATGAAATCAATTTGGTGTTTTGATTTTATTTGATCCAGTAATGAGTTCTGAGGGACACCGCAATAAAACTTTTTTATGAGACGTCCGCGAAGATTCGCTGCCACCAACTCATTTCTTCATAAAAATCAATGAAAATTTCACACAATATTCTTTAAATATGACTTTATAATGAAGTAATTTTAAAATTTTGAATAAATCAACTGTGTCGACAAAAAAAATTTCGAAAAATATGCTTGTTTTACACCGAATTAACCATACTACCCCCTTAATGTAGATACAAATTTACCATAGACAGCAATAACAACATCATCAGCGTAAGCTATCACCTTACAGCCCACCGATTCCAGTATTAACAGAAGTTTATTTACAACTGCGTTCCATAAAACGATGAGAGGACTCCACCTTGCGGTGTACCTCTACTAACTAATCTCCTGGGCACCGATTCTCCTAGTTTCGCTTCAATGATTCTGCCTTTTAGCATTTTGCAATGAAGCCTACCAAGGCCGGTTCTACCCCAAGATCAGTGAGTGCTGCAGTAATTGGAATGAAAACAATTTTGACTTGTCTCCACTTAAGAGGTATATGACCGTAAAGAAAGCAACCTTTGAAGATTGCTATTAGCCAGTGTGCTAGATATCCGGCGGCCTTTTGCAGTTCCAGCGGGTAAATGCCATCTGGACCCGGTGACTTAAAAGGTTTGAAAGGGTTCGATTGAAAGCGCCCATAAGAGCCGATCCTCAGATATAGCGTCTATTCTGACTTCACGACAGTGTACTGTATCTTCCATGTCATGCCCAGTAATGTCTGAGCAGCCTGGCAAATTAATGTCGAGTAAAAGTTCTAAAGACTATTTACTGGTTGTAGTGAAAGTACCATCACTTTTCTGTAGCAGTTCCCAATTTTGAGGATTTCCCGCTAAAATCTTACGAAGTCTGGAGGTCTCAGTTGCTCCCTCAACCTCTTCACAAAAGGATTTCCAAGATGGCTTTTGGGCATTTTTGATTTCCTCAGAGCATCTTTATAGCCTTTTCAATATTCTGCGAAACGTGTTTGCTTTGCCTGATTAAAAGCGCTTCTGCTTGTTTTTTGAAGCTTGCTTAGTTCAACCGTCCACCACTTAGGCTTGGGTTTACCCCTCAGTCTTCTTATGGGACACGCTTCCGCTAAGGCAGAATTCATGTTGTAGGTAATCTTGTCAACAAAATTTTCTAGTCCTTCTATGCTTTGTGGTACCACAGATAGACGTGTTCCTAGGGTAACCCCGATACAATCTACATACTTTTCCCAGTCTGTTTTCCTGATATTTCTACCAAGCTTAGGTTTCGGTAGATTTTTACTAACCTCAACCGAGATATAGATATATATATATATCAGAGAAGGAATGTTCTTCCACAACTTTCCAGTTCCTGATTCTGTTAATAACGGAGTCAAAAGCAAAAGTAGCGTCTAACACTTCCTGTCTATTACTAATGACAAAATCTGTAGTTTAGTTCCGATAATCAAAGAGACACTTACCTCTAGCGATAGTATCAGTACTGCCCCATATCTCGTGATGCGCATTTACATCCGCACCAATAATTAGCTTTGCGCCAAGCTTCTGCGCCTGCGCTACCAGATCTTTGAATATTAATCTCGGTAGCTCCTCATGGTCATGTGCGAGGTAACAGGAAGATAGCCACATCCGTTCATTTCCTGACTCCAGGCTAATGGTCAATTGATCGTTGTCGCTGTAATTAGAGAGCATGAAAGCGGGCTACCCGTGAAGGGCTTGGATGCACCGATACTTTCACTAGGCTTGGTTATCCCAGCTTCCGTCGTACTAATAGAAATCTGGCTTGATCCAGATTTAGGGGTGGAAGCTATAGCTTCCTTTGCATTTAAGGACTGCTTGCCCATAGAAATTATTTTTTTGAGGGAGTCCATCTGTTTCTTACGATCACCGTCCACCGTGGCAGACATGGTGATCTTATAAATAGAAAGGGGAAACATAATGGTCGACCGTGGCAGCGCCCCATACCACGGCAAGGTCATGGTTATACCCCGAGGTGACCCGGTATCGAGGTAGCTCCGTAGAAATACAGTCGGACAGAAAACCCCCTGACTGCAAACCACCCAATAGGCACGGGTCGCATGACACCTTGAGTTAGGGGGGGCGAGGAGAGGAGATGATGGGATGAAGGGGGTTTAGGATTGACAGGGGATCTTCGTCGGTACGGTGATCTTCATATGGTGATTGGATAGCCACCAATTTTGCCGTAAAGCGGATGGAGGGCTAGCCAATCCTCATATGGAGCTTCCCTCTTAGTTTGTGTTGGATTGGCCCCCATGATATGGTAATAGTATTTATTAACTGTCTGATCTTCTGGCAAAAATTCTGGTCTAACAATTCCATTGTAATCCACCAAAACCGTGAGCACCGCTCTCTCTTTTAACTGAAAACGACGTGGTTTTTCTTGTTTCACTCGGAGCTCGCCACTCACGCGTCTGATGTCTGGATTGCGTGTCGTACTTATAAGCCTATGTCTCATTTCTAATGGTGCGTAATTCAGCTTTGGAAATCATATCTTTGGCAATATCAATCAAAGCGTTTCCTTTTTTGTATGAAATTCAGGTCCTTTGAGAATAACGGCCAACTTTGCAGCAATACGGCGCAAACCCAAATCATTAACTAAAATGTTCTGAACTGATCGATAAGCAATGTTCAAGTCTGTTCAAGCCTCTTGCGATTATTCAGCAACTTTTCTTTGACTTTATTGATGTTTTCATCAGTTTTCGATGTCAACGGCCTGCAACTACGTTCGTCATCCTCGATGGGCTCGTGATCTCTTCTGAAACGTTCATGTCACTCGTAAGCTGCTGCCGGCTTTTTTCGTTAGACAATCATTACTGAAGCAGTTTCTTAACATTTCCAAGATTTTAGCACCATAAAATCAGTTTTTAATGCAACATTTAATACAAGCTCCTTGTTGTAAATTCAAATCCATTTTTAAAACTGTAAAAAATCGGAAACACGTGCAGTGGTAGATTTACTCAAGACGCCGTAACTTCTCCAAATGTCAAGCAATGGCGATACCTAACAAAACAAAAGAACAAACATACCTGTAACTCAAATCATTTGACTTAGAGCGTCACTTGGAGATTGTTCCAGGAACTTTTTGATCACATTTTTTGGTATTCTTTTCACATTTTGCAGCAAATTGCCCAGCTATATCTTGACATTTTGTCGCTCTTCATAATTAGTTAAAACCATGAAAAATAAATATTTTTCTTTATAAAATATAAACGGAAAAAGTGACAAAATGACAATTTTACGTAGTATAAAATGTTTAAAATTAATATCGGAATTAAATTAATTAAATTAAAGATTTCAATAAGTAATATTGTTTCTATAAGACAGCCAAATGTCAGGAATAGAAAAGGTAGTCTGCCTACTTACTTCATCCGGTTATTACACCATGGGCTAAGCATATTTTTCGAACACAGGTATATTGCTATTTATATTAAAATAAAGGACAAAAGATTTTTTTTATTCTTGCATGTTTTTAAAAAAATTTCTCTCATTTTCATCGCAAGTAATTATGCCTCGAGAAGTGTCGTATGGTATAAGCCCTCATAAAGGCTTCATCGTCAAAAGCCAAATACGTTTCATACAGAAATATTCCCTTAGTTTTCTTTCTTTTCGAGATGGTAATATTGATATTGCCAGTGAAAATTTGAGCCTACTGAAAAGCTTCTGTCTATTGTAAGTTGATGTTGGAAAACGTAAATAGAAGGCACCCTTTGTAAAAAAAATTATTCGCTACGAACAAATCAAGCAAAAGTCGAAGAAATACTTCATAATGCTTCAATGGAATCTGCCAAAAAATAAAATATTAGGTAGAAGGAGTTTAATATTATTGAAAAATATTCATATGCAAGGTTTTGGTGTGGTTGATCTATAGCGTACTTTATTCATATCAAAATATATCTCAACCAATCCTATTCTAAGAGAGTTTTAGAAATAGGTATCACATCATTGTCTGTATCAAAATTATTGAAAAGGCATGGAAAAATGTTACCAAGAGAATTGTAGAATTTTACTGTACGAAACTTACCCCGAACGATCTGTTGATTGCAGTTGAAGGGCTCCTCACAGTGCCCAAGGACCCAGTAGTATAGTTTTGGCTAACCAGATGGGACTACATACTATATATGCGGTTAAAAATGATATCAATGAACTTATGATAGAGCGCAGAGATGAGCTTGCCACCGAAGAGCTTATGGATTTGCAAGTAAGAAGATGTGGAGGAGATGTTCACAGATGAAAAAGTAACAATACAGCTGTCTAGGACACTTATAGAAATGTTCAAAGCATGAGTGGCTGTGGCATCACACATTAAAAAAGCATCACCCCAATCAGACAGTGACTAAATGTCCAATAGATCGATTCAATGATAACGCTGTGTCACATTTTCACCAAATATTGAAGCGTCGCTAAAAACAAACGAGTTTAGGCAGCTTTTTGTTAAATAAGAACTAGGAATGCATGTTGGTGTCATAAAAAATATTATTTTTTATTCGCCCTATGTATGTATTCTCATTTCTTAAAAATACTGATACATAAATATATGTAATATGAGTGCCAATAAAAGTTGATTTTGAAATATTTTGGTGTGAACTTTTTGAACTTTTACTTTATTACTTTATTTTACACTGATTTATATAAAGGAACGAATTGTTTTCATTAGCCAAGGATTCACTTTATTAGGTTCTTATAAAAATGTGCACTTAAACTTCTGTAGTTAGGTCAAGATCTAATTAGAATTCTCTTCAAAAATATTTAGCCAATTAAGGAACTGTCGAAGAAGTGTTTAAGGAACTAATGGTGTTTTCTTTTCGGAGAATTTATTCTGTTCATGTTCTTTTCTCATATAAAATATGCAACATCGCATTTTGCTTATATACAATAGTACAATTTTACGTAAGTGTATCCGAATACTAAGATGTTTTTGTTTATTGTGATAGTAACAATAACAAAATATGTATAAAAATGCAAAACAAAATAACCATGAATATATACGTAGAATTGGATGATTGTGCATGTCCATAAACACTAAATAGAAGAGTAAACCGAGTTTAAAGGAAAATTATTTATAAAGGGTCCGCCATATAACTTTACGGATTTAAAAATGCTATAAAAAAGAAACTACTCAATATTTTTCCAAACTGTTTTCTTTATTTTGAAGTACAATCCTTCCGGTTAATGATGGAACACAACTTCATTCATATGGCTGCCTCGGCTAGCCATGCTCCATCCCATACGATCGGTCCAATTTTTCAACACATTTTCGATTGTATGCGGCTGTATTTCAGCTATGACATCGCGTATGTTGGTCTTCAGTGCATCTATTGTTGCTGGTTTGTTGGCATAACAATGGTCTTTGACGGCACCCCAAAGATTTTTGGTCGGTCACGCGTTGGTTTGTCAATAAGCAAACCAGTTTCTCTTACTTTTTTCGCAAAGTAACGCACATACGCTTCATTCAGTGCTTTTCTTCTTCCCATTGCCGTACGTAATTTTCGTACACATTCTGCAACCATGATTTTCAAAGTAATGTCGCAATATTTCCCAGCGTTCTTTGAGCGTATACACAACGATTTTCGTTCAGCGGAAGCATAAAACTAATTTTCTGTCAAATCAGATGACAGCTAAGTGTTACCATTCTTCAAATAATACCTAGTTCAAATCCGTAACGATAGATGGCGGGCCCTGTATATATGTTGAACTTCTCCTTCGCTATTAGTGTTTAATGTTAAAGGGAATTTCCAAAGGTAAATTATTTTCTTTCAAATCAAAGCAAAAGGACTTTATAGTTTTAGATTTTCCCTTTCGTGATTAAATCATTGAAAATGATTTTTCGAACATTGTACTTGAATAATAAATCTACACCTCTAAGTGCGCTTTGATTTGCTGCTGTTTGAAAATTTGTCGAGCATAAGAATTACAAACTTTCTGAAATTATAGGTGCCCTACAGTTTCTGCGACAAATCTCGTTTCAACAGGTATGCATACTGATAAATAGCGAAATTTTACTGTTTCTAAATTGTATCTTTAATATGCAGTTTTAAAATTGAAATTTAGTACTTAAGTCATTTGTTACTAAGAGAATAAACTAAAGATATCATAAAATCGATTTTATGGTGGACACTTGTGTGTTGTGATTTCAATAATCGATGCGGTTTATGGCATAGGAGCATTAATTGAAATCGTGAAATGAATCATAGTCGAGTTTAAGCCGACTTTTTCGCTTAAGCATAGTTGCTAAGTTTCACGAGAAAGGGCTGAAAAATGAGTGAAATTTCATATGCATCTCACGGCATAGTAGTACCGGCAACATTTTTCACACCTATTTAAAATGCATATGCCATTTAAAATTGAGCGAAAACTTACAGTTCGTTTGGGAGTCAGGTGTCTGAGTACGAATACTCCAAAGCTATGGCGTTTTTTGGTGAAATGTCTTCGCAAAGAGTGTAAGTAAATCTTCTTAATATTTTTTTTGTGTCGATATATACATATATGTTTGTTAATATGTTTGAAAAAAACTTTTCTCACAAAAATTTGCCAATTACTTCGGGGCAATACTCATAAATTTGACATTTCTTCTCATTTGACAATCAATGTTGGTAGCAACATTTCAGGGCAAGCCAAATGCATCCTGCTGGCGAAATTTCACGATTGCGAAGTTAATACTAGCCTTCAAAGCCAGCTTGACGAAAATTTGTCACTAAAACTGATAAATTAAACTATATTTCTATATGTGTTCGGAGCGTTTAGGTTGTGATTTTGATTAAAAAAAAAGAGTGAATATATACTAATATATTTAAAAAAAATGTAAAGATATTATTAAGAATGCCAGAAATATATAGGAAATTATTTGATCCGAAAATGAAAATGTTGAGAAAAATGGCTTCAAAGTTTTAAAGTTGCTATGGTTCCCTAAGTAAAAGTAAATACACATTTTCATCTAATGAGATGTCGACCTGAATTTTTTATACAGCATGAAATAAGAGCTGGTGGTCATTTTTGAATATTTTTTTACACAATTTTTTTCCTTAGTGGAATATGATACTCTTGCTGCAAATGGGTGATATTAACACCTTTAATAAAAATGTTCCAATCTTAATATAAACCTAAAAATTATGTATGTACATATGAACACAATCGTATCACTATGATATCACTTTTGCTTTAATTCTTCATTCTTCAAAGAGTATAATGCGTGCGTATAAACAAGGTGTATCCGCGAAAAGTATGTGCTATTGGAATCCTTATTTTTAAATCGTAAGTACTATATTTGCTAAAACATTCGTAAACATCTTTTGGTTAAAAATACTAGCGACCTGGCTCGGTTTCGCACGGTAGCAGAGCATATATATTATATGACTTAATTTCTTTTGTGGTAGTGCCATATCAGCAAGTGCATGTTTAATATATTTTATTTCAATTTAAAAAATATAAATAGCAGATGAATAAGCAAATTAAAATATTTCTTTGTATACAATGTTGGTAAGTTTTCTAAATTATGTGTGAAACGAACGTATTTAGCCTTATGAAGAGTTTCACTTTCACTTTTCGCTTAATAGTTGTATTCGCATTGCTTTGTGTTGGCGAGTGGCGAATAGATGAAGTAATTGGCATAAATAAATATATTTTGGCAGTACTTTGAAAATGACATTTGTATGGAAGGACTTAATTAGTTACTTGACGGCACTTTCCCAATGAATGGAAATATTTCAAATTTAGAAAATGTCTTTTTATTTGTAAATGAGATGTAGGTAATCAAAAAACAAAAATGAAGAAGTGCTTATGACCGTACCAGCGTTTTTTCAATCCTCAAAGCAGTTCTGATATGCACTTTTTGGTATGTCCTTGAGCTCTCTCAGCGATTCGGTTTTTATCTCCTCAATCGTCGCAAAACGCCGTCGTTCCAGGGGTCTCTTCAATCTTAGGAGCAGAAAAAAATCGCAGGGGGCCAATTAATTTCTCACAAGCAAAGATGAGTTAGCAGGAGCATTATCACGATGTAAAAGCCTTGGATTTTATTCCACAATTCCGAGTTTTTTCTTCGTATTGCTTCACGCAAACGGCGCATAACTTCAAGATTATATTCCTTATTTACCGTAGGTACTTGTTGTAAGAACTCCTGCACTACGCTATTCTAATCGAAGAAAACAGTGAGCAAAAGCTTGACACTTGATCGAACTTGGCGTGCTTTTTAGGTCTTGGCTCTCCTGTACTCTTCCATTGGAACGATTGGGCTTTGGTTTCGATGTCATAACCATACACTCATGATTCGTCACCAGTTATAACCTTTTTAAGCAAATCTGGATCGTCGTTGACGTCATTCAACAATTCCTGAGCGATGCTTATGCGACGTTGTTTTTGTTCAAAATTCAGCAATTCTTTTTTTCACTTTCTCAACATTTTCATCGGTTCCGAATGTGCTGGGGCGTCCAGAGCGAGCGTCGTCATTCACATCTTATTGACCTTCTGGGAACTGCTTGTATCACTTGTAAACATTTTTTTGATTCAGAGTACTCTCACCGTATGCCACTGTTAACATTTCAAGTGTTTTTGAACGCCTTATTCCATTTTTTATTTAGGAAAAAAGTTACACAAAAACAAAATTTATTGATTAACTTTGCGCCACCTGGTATATTGAGTACATCAGCAATAATATAACGTTGTCAACAGCTTGATATGTGGTAAACAATGTTTCAACATGGATGATAAATATAAATTGGCAACGAGTACATAAAATAGGCACAAGGTAAAGCAGCAACGGCTGTGGAAAGGAAATTTGAAGAAAAGAGTGGGAAGCCGGGAGTTATTGGAGATTTTGGCGGCGCGCATATTCGCATTACAGCTCCAAATAACAATAAGAAAAACTAGCTTGATTGGAAACACAGCTACATCTTAGCCCTTTTTAAGGCAATCACCATGGAAATAGTAATTGAAAAGATGCACTGTTTGAACATTTGCAAAAGCATGATTTTAAGAATGGAAAGGAAGAACTCACAAAATTATATTACTTTTTAGTGGATTGGTTTAGTACCTCTTGTTTTTTAACCCGGTTTCTCTCTACCTACTTTTTTCTTCCAGCTATCTTTTTGGGCAGAGGAGGAAGGCCTCCTCTGTGTCGGAAAGATCAGGTGGAGAAAGACTTGGTTTCACTTGATGTTTCCAACTGGCGCCGGTTAGCACGAGAAAGGAACGACAGGCGCGCGAAAATCGCGTAAGCATTTCAGGCAGCTAGAGGGGATTGTTTCTCAGCTGTCACCTAGTTTCTCGTTATTCTGTATTTTTTCTCCCTCAAGCAAAGCTTATAAAGGGTTTTTCAATAAGGGCGGGCAGATGTTGAAATGGAATAAAATGGCGTTTGCTGTGTGGCACGTAGCGTATGGTTCAATATGGGCCATAAGAAATTGGAAGGGCCACCACGTCTACCGAAAAATGGGTGCAATGCGCGCAACGTTTGCGTTAATGAACACATTTTGATAATAAAGTTTTATCATTTGAACGTGCTGTTCAATCGTGTAACTTGCCATGATGATTTGGCATAAACAACTAAATAATAAACAAAAGATTTGGCAGATGTCACCAAAACAAAATGGCTGCCACAGGGCGCCAAAATCGACCCGCGCCAATTGAAAAACCATTTATTACAATTGAATACGCTTTAAATTTGATCAAAAATGTCAACTAATTCTTCGTGAATTTTTTCCGGGCGGAACTAATTATAAGGCTTATTATGTTTAAATGCTACACGGCAGAGGGCGGCATGCCTTTGTCCGTGTGTGTTAAGACGTTTGCAGCAACTTTCAAGTTTAAAAACCTTAAAGTCCTTTAAGAAATTAAATTGATGAGAAAATGAAAAAGTGAATTGTAGCATCAGTATATTCAGTGTACAGGTTCCCGTACATATGAAATTTTTCCTGGATAATTTTACTGCCCGATGATCAATCTTGCCGTAACCGTTTCACCTTAAGAAAAATTATTTGTTTTGGACTAATGAAAAAGTTTATTGGGTATAAGATTTCATATGCCGCAGATTCTATCAATTTTGTTTTGTTCGTCTAAAGTAAGTAAATTTTTATTATTAATTGAAATATATATACATAAATATGTATTTATTGGGAGTTTGACCGAGCTTCATTTCTGGCGTACGTCTTGATATTTTCCACAAATGTAGGCGCCTACAATTTTATGCCACCCCCGGCGGCAAGGGCTGTTATGGGGAGTTTTTATGGCAAAAATACTCTCGGAGGTTTACCAGTGCCTGCCGAAGAGTGGCCGCATTAGAAAAAACGTGTTCTATTATTTGGTGTCTCGTGAACGCGGTTACCAATCTATAGTATGTACTTCCGAACGGTAGTCATGCTACAACCCATTCGGCTACAGCGGCCGCTTGATTTGATTGATTTAGGTTTAGAATTAAATTTATCAATATACATAGTTAATATTAAATTCTAAGGTAGTTGCCGATTTTAATTCATCACTTCTCTGCTCGCTTAAGACTTTCAAAAACAATTTAGCGATGATCGAGCGACTTTGTTTATAACCGCGACCTGGCCTAAGCAGGGCTGCCGTGTATAAATAGTGATTTTTTGTATATTTTACATACTTCAGACGCAATGCGGTGAAAATCGCTGGAACTACATAGAAGTTCGATCCACATGTGCTGAGGAGGAGGAGGAGCAGAACGCCTTTCTTTTGATCGCCTACGATGGTATCAATTCATATTGCATACTTTCAGCTACATTCTTTTTGCATTCGACTTGTAAAAGAACACTACGACACCACAAGCAACAACACAAAATATCCTACTTGAGTTGATATGACCGGCTTACATAACTATTTGCGACCTGATTAACAAATTTATGAAGTAAAAACAAGAGACTATTTTGAATGGGGCGCTGGAAACACTCACTGCTGCTGGATACACTCACAAAATGAGGCGCATCCGTACTAGATGATAGCAATATAAATAGAAATCGGTCAAAAATAACGCCAACCTCATTTATTAATGAGATGACGTAGTTTCACTACATTCGAAATTAGAGGGGAGACTTGAGCCCAAATAAGTGACATGACTATTATCCTCCAGGACTAAGTAACCACCTAACCTAGTCAGTTTATGCTATGTTCTACTATTGTGCCAAAACTTCTATTACTTTATCAGTCGTCCACTACACAATATATATGTATTTGGGCGAATTTTGCTCCATTTTGTTCGAGTTCATCGCCACCTGGCGGGAAATTGCATTCAGTAAAAAAAGAATGGGCCAAATCGGTGAAACCATTCTAAAGTGTTAAGGTTCCAAACAGTTATGAACCAAATGATAAAATTCAGAAATTCACACAAACTTTTCAAAGGACTAACTTTCTTCCAACCTTTCTATTCCTACAAATTTATGTTCGGTAAAAAATGGGGACTTAAGCCACAGATCGTGCTTTGGATGAACAACGTAGTGGTTCTGCCAATTTCAACGTATGGATGCCTGGTTTGGCGGGAAGCTCTTCGGAAGGGCTATAATATCACTAAACCGGGAAGAGTGCAAAGAACTGCATGTATTGGCATCCCCGGAGCATGTAGAACTTGCCCCAGTACTGTCCTGCATTGGGTTTTGCACTTACTTCCCATCGAATTTTACGTTATTTCTGTCGCTGCTCAAAGTACAATCATGGTAGCACTTTTAGGCAGATAACACAATATGGAGTTTGAGGGTCGTGCCAAGGCAATTTATCCAAGTCGGCAGGGTTGGAACGAGAGGAAAATCTGCACCGAAACTGGTACCTCTGTCTTCACTGACGGCTCTTAGATGGAATAGGTAGTCGGAGCAGGGACTTTATCTAAATCAACCAATTTTTATTTTCCTTAAAATTGTCAAATACTGTTAGCGTTCAGGCAGAAGTCTTCGCGTTCCTGCAAGCATGCAAAATGCATAGGGAACGTGGAGGCAAGGAAGATATTGACATTTTTTCGCCGCGATCAATGCTCTGACGATGCAGATTCAGACTAGTCAACTCCTTTAAGGAGGAGATCAAATAAATAGCTTGGGTGTGCAGGTAACATTTCTCTGACCTGGTTTCCAGGACATAGAAACATAGGGAAAAATGAAATTTCTGATTAGCCTGATAGAAGGCTGAATTGGTCTCAGAGACATCCTACCTGGTCATCGGCATCCCCTGACTGTTCTTAAAGGGGAATTCCACAACTTATTTCTCAGGAAAGCGCAGAAAAGATGGAGCTACATTTTCCATTTTCCTGGGGGCACCACGCCATTCAATTTCCAAACTCGTAACTGTTTTTACCGGTCTTTGGACGATCGGCACACACCCGCTAAAGATAGGCTTAGGATTTAACCCCCATTGCAGAAGCTGAGCATAAGGTCACTGGGAGCTCCTTTCTTCGGCAGCCTAGGGCAGTGCATCAACCTAAGTCCCATTAATCTTCTCTATTACATCAAGAGCTCTGGTTGCCTGTTGGAGGTTTCATATACATATATACATATATAATATATTGGCTCGTACACCCTTTTTGGGTGTTTGGCCGAGCTCCTCCCCCAATTTGTGGTGTCTTGATGCTGTCCAACAAATGGAGATACCTACAGATTCCAGCCCACTCCGAACGGCAGAAATTTTTTAGGAGGAACTTTTTCATGGCAAAAGTACCCTCGGAGGCTTGCCATTGCCTGCCGAGGGGCCACCACTATTAGAAGGAGAAGGTTTCATAACAGCATCAAGATGGCGTTTTAGTGCTACTTCGGGAGTGTTAGAGTGGTACTTCAACCATATCACTTACTTACCCACCTACCTTGATTTCCAGAGGTTAATGGTTTCTCCATAGTTCTTAGAAGTTACAGTTGCAACAATTCTTCAAACAAGTGGAACAGTTCCTCAGGAGACAATTTGATCTCCCCCACAATTCTTGAGCTGTTCAGCAACCTCCTCGACATAACTGTTTTCACAACATATGTTTTTTAACTTTTTCTGGTTATTATTCAGCCTTTGTCAGTTTTATTTTGATTTACTATTCCATTTTCGATTTGACAGCTAATTTTGATAAATTTCCAATAAAGAAGGTATTTGAGACTGAATTACTTATAAACCATGATGGAAAGAATAATGAGATGGCGCCTATCGTGGTTCCGTTACTTTGCTCTCAGCGAATTTGACAACGAGTTACGTGGTTTTAGCTCCAGTATGGCCAGATTACCATTTTCGTAACTTGATTTAGAATTTTTTTTGTTATTTAGTCTCGGAGTTTAGTTCTTCCTTCGTGATATTTTTCTAGCCTGTTCTAATTAGAATGTAATGTTTATAATTTTGTAAAATATACATTTTTTAATAATTAGTTAAATAATTCACTCAGTTTTATTTAGCTTTTCTTTTGTCAAATATCTCTCTCGCTACTGCAGTGTTGTCTAGCTTTGAATATAAAAACGCTCTAAAATGCCCATTTAAAGAAAATAAAACGCCAAATTTTTATTGAATTACTTAAAGAACTTTGTATGCGTGACAAATTGTCTTTAGAATGTGCGTTTTTTTAAATAAATGTGTTCTGTTTATGTACAATTTAATTTATGATTTTTTTTTGGTAAACGAGACTCTTTTGTTAAGGGAACGGCTTATTTGCTATATTTGAAGTTATGTAACTAGATAAGGTACTCTTTTTGTAAAAATGTCAGTATGGTTTCTTTAGTATTTTCTGATACTTTGTGGCTTATTTTTACAATGAATACACCTCTTGATGCCCTATGTCCCACTAAGGATTGATGGCCGGAAGAAACGATTACACCTCCAGGTTTTAATCCGCATTCAGTAAATTCAAACGCCTTTTAAAATGTGTAGAAAGGTTTTCAATTTTAAGAAGAGTTGAGAGAGGGGCATTTAATATTCTTGCATAACCTTAAAAGGAGCGAAAAATTAAATTCACACTTTCAAAATATCAAATTGTATAAGAACCAACTAATTTTCATTAGCACTATAATGTTCTCAGAGTGGCCTTTTTAAACCTTCTTTTGTATAATAATACAGTTTTTTTTAACTTAAAGTTTCGGTAGCTTTAAATTAAAAAAAAAAGAAACAAACACGAAACTTCAAAATTTTCGCATTTTCTGTATAAAAAAGCACTAAATTTATTGCGAAGAGCAAATGGTTGGCAATATTGCACTACTCGGAAAAACGTGACGTCACGCACTCTCTGACGGGCGCAATCTTCTTTCTATCATTCTTGCTTATAAACGAAGTAATTCGCTCTCAAAATTTTGAAAGGTAATTGGGAATTATAATTTGACATTTGGAATTGAAAAAGCGAATTACGAATGGGAGAGCAAATTACGTGCCGTATTATTGTGCTTCCTTTGGTTATTCGGCTCACGCATTCAGAACCACGATCATTATCCACTGGAACAATCTGGATCGTTTTTACGGATGTTGGCAGCACTGATATAAAATTTCTGTTTGGCAAAGTGTACAAATTAAAAAAGGTATTCATTTTTCTACATGCTCATTTGTGCATGTTGTCATTGACTTAACCCTCTTTTTCACTTTGTTTTTTCTAATCAAAGAACTCATTATTGAAGTTGAAAAATAATTAAATTTTAACACAAAGACCGCCACTATTTGAAAAACAAAAATAATGACTTGTTTGTGTAGGGCAACTCACGGAAGTAATGTGTCAATGTTTTGTGCTCCATCTAACAATTTCAAAGGGAGGAATGGCTAAAAGTGTATGGCGTGCAGTAAGTTTGCTTGTAGAGGGGCCAGAAAGGATTAACGATTGCAGGAATTTGGTCGGCAAATTAACTGCTTTTTCAGTATTTTAGCAACATTTTAATATTCTAGATCTTAAGATAGTGTCAGTTTTCTTTGTAATTGAACTTTATAGATGCATTTCCACAACTGACATCTTCTTCTTATGAAAATAAGGGTTTAATGTTGATCACCAGTTGCGCGTGCCACCCGTTGGGCAAAATAGGATTGCAAACCTTTTTTTGCTACCGCACGAAGGGCCAAAGTTGCGGTGTGTGGAGGACAAGTAATGGTTAATGGTTACGCACCACAGAGCGATTAAGACGCACTCTTCAAGCATTATTTGTTTAATGACTGCTTGCTTATAAATTTCTATTCGAACAGAATTATTTATATGTTTAATATTATTTTTTGACTTTGTTTAACGATTTCGCATCATTAATGTCAAACCTTTATTCGTAATCCCAACGTGCCCTTATTTAACTTTCGCGAAGTATATAATATTTAAGACTGTATGAATATTTCATGAATATTTGTAGGTACACAAATACACGTGTGAGCATATGCATGTGTATAAGAAATTGAAAAAGGAGATGCAAAATACTGAAAGTGTGAGACATATTTCTTTGGGTGTTCTTAATTTTGATTTTATGTAGTCTTTAATTGAAAAGCCACAACGCTCAATTGCTCACACAACGCTTAGCCTTTTTGTAAGCTTCGACTTCCCTCTGGCAATTTAAGTAGATGCAGAACATTTCGGGACGGGCAACAAAATAGCCGCACGAATGACAGTGACATTGCGCTTTGACGGCAGCAGCAGGAGCGACAATGAAGTGATAAAGCAGCAACACTTTAGTAAAGGACGAGGTAAGCACGTTTTTTTATTTATTTTAATTTAGCCGATAAAACACTGCTTGATAAACTGCACTTCCTTTACTTTCACTTGTCGGACTGCACAAATCCCGTAATTATTTAGTGTTTAAATTTTTTCCATAATTTGATGAACTCGTTGGCGTATTCTTTTGCACCACATTGTATTTGTATTTACGTTTAGCACTGTATGTATGTATATGTGTAAAGCACATGCATAGTATTAATTTAAATGTGAATTCGTTTCTTGCACTACAACTGACCGTATTTGTTCACTATACACTATGATACCTCTCTCCTTCGCACTACTTTCTTAAAATACATAGATATGCACATACTAGAGATGTCAATAACGGGATCCCGGGATCTCGGCCTTTTTTGATCCCACAAATTCTGGAATTATTTTTTTGTAATTTCTTGCGAACCATATTAAAGGGAAACGGAAAAATCCTCTTTTATAGCAAAAAACAACATTGACTTTAACTTTTTAGTAAATATGGATATGTTTGAAAGTTTTTTTAAAGCAATACATACATGTGTATGCCTTTGTTATACAAATTTATATTGACTTACTTGATTTTTTATTTTAACATAAATTAATAGGTATTGAAGCCTATTATTTTCCGCTTAAATTGCACGAGATTAAAGTATATATACCCTTTTTGACCTCAAAATATGTACATTTGTTTACTTTTAAACTTTTTTTTTTTGACATACTTTACATTACTTTATAAGTAACCCGTTTCTATAAAAAATCGACAAAATTGTCGATTATAAATACGTCACATGGACTTGAACCAAAATGCTCGAGAAGGAGTGTTTTTGTGAGCTAAATAGACAAAATGTAGAGCAGAATAATCAACAAATATGTTTGGAAATATTGGTGAAGAATCAAATGTGTGTATGAAGATTTTGATGTTGATAAATATTTTTTTTTGCAGTTTCAGCTTAATAAACGGATTTTTTAAACTCGCCACGACACTTTCTCTTTAATAAAAGTCTTGTACTAAAATAATAGCCATTATTACCTAAATATTTACCATACATAAAATATTAACCAACATGTACTCACACTGGCTTCAAGTCTACCCGCTTCCATTTTCAATCCAAATAATTATAACAAGCTAAATGTGTGTTGTCATGACCTCCAGGCCAAGTGGGAATAATGATCGACAATGTTTCATTTCATTTGGTTACAGAAACCCTATCAAGTGCTACTGCCTACTGAAATGAAATGGAACAAGTCAGTTGACTATCAGGGCTGTCGATCAATTTGACTAATTGAATTTGCAACGACAAATATATCAAGAATGGTTACAGACACGGGGCACAGATGTATGTAGGCGCTAAGTATCATTAAATACGTAAAAATTTAACTATTGCCTTTTGTTTTGTTACTAAGGAAATAATTTTCACCTTAAATAAATAAGCATGTACATTTAAAACCATTTCTTTATTATTTATTACATGGTAGAAGAGCTTCTCAAACAATAGCTGAAGCTTTTCTTTCGAATTAACCCGTAATATATATAACTTGACGAGCTTACTTCACTGTAAAATAAAATTTGAGCCTCCGCATCAGAAAATGACTTTGCCTGAGTGCATCAATTGCCAGAAGTATGGGCATACCTACTAAAAATGATTGCACAAGAAGTCCAGTCTGCGTTAAATGTGCAGGCCCGCACAAAACTGCGAATTGTACTCTTAATATAAATGATGATAACATTAAATGTGCCCTATGTAAGGAGAAGCACACCGCAAACTACAAAGGGTGCATGGTCCACAAATCTTTAAGAGTGCAACGTTTCCCAGCTCTGCGGAAAAAGGAAATGCCTCCTCCACAGACAAGCCCAAACCATCAAAACAACACAAGCGAACCCACGAGAAAAATCTCAGGGACTTATGCACAAGTAGTAACACAGACAACAAATAACAAAGTAAGAAATAAAATAAATACTATGCCCCAAAACGATGATATACAAGAATTGAAAACAATGATAAGTCAGATAATCAATCAAATGTCGAACATTATGAGCATCATAACACTTCTCGTCACCAAAATGGATGATCAAAGAAAATAACTTGACAATAGCCTTATGGAATGCAAACGGACTAAGCCAACGTATACTGGAAACTCAAAACTTCATCAGACAAAACAGCATTGACATACTAATGGTATCGGAAACACATTTTAGTGATAAACCCTTTGTAAGAATTCCAGGATATAAAATTTTTTGTACCAATCATCCTGACAATAAAGCACACGGAGGCACAGCTATTATATCAAGACAAAATATTACATGTAACGAAAAGAGGAACTCAAAATGGACCAACTACAAACAAAGACAATTCAAATTAATGACACTCATGGCTTATTGGCTATTTCAGCTGCATACTGTCCACCAAAATTTAATAATAAAATAAAGCATTATGTGGACAACCTAAAGACACTTGGAAACAAATTCATAGCCGGAGGTGATTTCAACGCAAAGAACATGACATGGGGCTCAAGACTGCCCAATACTAAAGGAAAAGTTCTACTTGACGCCATCAGAGAAATAAACTGTGACTTTATAAGCACAGGGGAACCCACTTACCGGCCAACTTATGTTAGCAAGGTACCCGACTTGCTGGACTTCTTCTTAACAAAATCTATAAATTTAAAAATGCTGACAATTACATCCTGCCTTGAACTTTCGTCTGACCATTCACCAAAAATCCTGACAATTCAACTACTATATGTATGTATATACAACTACAACTAACACTTAGTCGGATACCCTATAACCATCGAACAGGCTGGGAGGATTTTATGGAAATAATGGAACAAAGCCTGGACAGGAAAATCCCATGAAAAACTACCCACGATATTGAAACTGCAATAATTTTTTTAATGACACGACTATTATGTCAGAAAGCCGATCCTCACCAACTCTTCGAGCTCAAACTACAAAATATAACATTCCTGACGCAATAAAAAAGAAACTAAAACAAAAGAGAAAACTAAGAAAAAATGGCAGACTACAAGATTTTCGGACGACAAAAAACAACTTAACAAATTAACTAAAGAAATTAAAGAACTATTTAAACATGAAAAAGACAAAAAACTAAACAATTACCTTAAAAATATTGACGCAACAAAATCTACAAACTATTCATTGTGGAAGGCGACAAAAAAGAGAGATAAAACAATTAATTCCGACTTTAAAAAACAACAAATCCCCTGGATGATGATCTCGGGAAAAATTGTATGTATGCCCGAAAGTACAATAATTTACCTTAGGAACGTTTTCAACGCTGCTATAAAATTCAAATACTTCCCAACGACATGGAAAATTGCCGAAATCATTGCGATCCCAAAGCCCAATAAAGACGCCACGTTTGCATTTTCGTACCGACCAATAAGTCTGCTGCCGACAATATCAAAAATATTTGAGAAGCTACTCTTTGATCGCATAGAGCCCATTATAACAAAAATAAATTCAATTCCCCAACATCAGTTCGGATTTAGGCGAAAACATTCGACAATCCAGCAAGTGCACAGAGTCACTTACAAAATTAATAAAGACTTCAACAATAAACAAGTATGCGTGGCTGTATATCTCGACGTAGCTAAAGCCTTTGACAAAGTATGGCACCCTGGATTTCTGCACAAACACCAATCTTGGTTGCAATCAGTGTATTAGGACCTACTCTGTATCTTATCTACACCGCAGATTTACCGGAACCGTCTTCAGGAAATAGCATGATTGCGACGTTTGCAGATGATACTGTACTAATGGCATCTCATAGAGACCCGAAAATAGCACAAAAAAATTTACAAAACGACCTCAACAAAACACTGCACTGGTTCAAAAAATTGAATATAGAAATTAATGGCGACAAAACAATTCAAGTCAATTACACGAACAGAAAGGTAACCCTATACTCATTAAAGTTTGGAAACTCTGACGCGAAAACTCATACGAAAGCTAAATACTTAGGCATTACAATTGACTCAAAATTTAACTGGACCATATAATAAAAGAAAGAAATGAAATTAAAAATCGTTTTCGACAACTGTACTGGCTGCTAGGACCTCAGTCAAAGCGTTCGCTGCAAAACAAAACTTTAATTTACAAAACGACAATTGCACCAATTTGGAAGTATGGTATAGAAGTTTGGGACACATCTTCTAAATCCAATTTGACAACACAGCAACGTGCCCAGTCGACGATTCTTAGGACAATAACAAATGCACCATGGTATATATAAAATGCTGACATCCACCGCGACTTAAACATCAACACAGTTGACGAAGCCATACAAACTGCGAGCAAAAGGCACATAAGCAGACTTCTGACGCACACAAATCCGACGATGAGGAAGCTTCCTACTGAAGAAAAATTCGAAAAGAAGAGACTTAAACGAAAAACACCAACTGAACTTTGGTAATATAATAATAAAAATTATATTTATGTACTTATCTAAATTATCATAGTACATATTTTACAAATGATCCTAATGATCCTGAAGAGCAATGGCCTTACAGTATCACCTATATATCCAAGTATCTTTAAAACAAATTACTTATTCTTAATACAGAAAGGGGTAATATTTTTTGGAAGCAATAAAAAAAAACCCGTCACAAATGAACATGGCTATATCACAAAATTATTTGTGGCTGCATATAACTCAATGTACTTTTTTGAGTTTTATTCAACAAAATATTTTAATTTTAAAAAGAACATAAACAAAAAGAACAGAACATAAATAACCAGTTCGTTGACAGTGTTACAAAAAATATGTTCATTTTCCTCGAATTAAGTTGTTGCAAAATTGTGATTGTATTTACGAGATCCCATAAATTCCGGGAGAGCGCAAAAATCTAAAAAGTTGACATCCCTGTATTGCTTGTGAGTTTAAGTAGGTCAGTATTTTTTATTTCTTAACACTCTTTTACTCTCAATATGTATTGCATTATGCATTTATTAGCCAGTTTGCGGTCAGTTCTAATTTTAATAATTAAGAATAGTTTTTCACCACTTTTGTTTTTGTGTGTACATTCTCGTACGTATATGAGTAGTATATTTTCTTCTTTATCACTTTGACACTGCACTCGAAACCGGAAAGCGCAGGTAATTGGTGTTGCACTATTATAATGCACACAAAGTATTTTGCACCCAGTAATGGATAGAAGTCCACATACACCTCCTCATACGCACGCGAAATGAAATCCTTGTACCGGCTCTGCGCTATGAGAGCGTGTAACGCGTTCCGGGGAAGCTTGTAATATTTGGGCCCCATAGACATTTTAACGAGGAAAATGGATGATTCCTCAAAACAAGAGGTGAGTTGGCTTGGATGCTAAAAGTGGACCAACTAAATATGTACTAAAAATCAACAATATCTAGGATTTAATAAAGTTTCCGCACTAAAGTAAATTAGCTTTGTACTGTTTGTAGAGTATTGCCAACGCTGTTTTGTGTTTCCCCCTTAATTTTGATATTGTATGCTAAAGAATGACTTTTTAAGTTTATTGTGATAACAAAGAGATTTCAAATTAAACTGTAACAACACAATTTTCAATAAACATTTTGTACCTTCAAACCAACGAAAATGGGGTGAGTATGTAGGCATTTGTTCATCACTGTACATATTTACTTCTATCACGTTTGCGATTTTTACGTTATTATGTTGATAAATTGAAAAATGCCCGTTGGACCCTACTTTGCAAGTCAGGTGTATTATTTAGCATTTCATTCTCTTAGCCTAAAACTTAAACACACTAGTGGTACTTACATTTTATGTTGGGTAGTGTATAAGGAATAGCAAATGGTAAGTAGAACAAATGTATGTATCTAATATTAGTAAGATCATTCAATTTTATACAATGTTCATTTCGGTTTTCAATTTATAGGTTTATAGGTGTACTTACTTTTCAACAATTTTATTCCATTTCATTTTAGGTATGTTCATGTAAACTTGTAAACATGTAAACAGTAACTTAATTTCCGAGAATTCGCTCTCAAAGAGAAAAATATCAAAAAATGTACATAAACGCAAAACCAGTAACAACCTGTCAGTTTTACAAACAGCTGATTAAATGGTTGGCGGGAAAAATCACAAAAGGTTAAAAATTGTTCGGACTAAATTAAATAAGATTAAGAAAATAAAATGGAAAATAACGAGCTTAGCATTACAAGACTTTATTTTGTCAACAATAATTTGTTCCATTTCATCATAGCTGTCAGATGATGAACTGTTCCTTAGCAATTGTATTGTTGTGGTAATCGCAGCTTTCTTCATATTTTCCGTGTTTCCGTCTATGCACGTGTATACATATATACATACATATAGTACAGAATTAGCTAATAACCAATAAGTACAAACATAAAACACAAAAGATACCTTCACTGCTTCCGATTTGTATTTCGGAAACTGCAGCAACGGTGACTGGAGACTGTGATTGGAAGTACATTCCTCCATATCATTGGCCGATTGCTATTTAATATACTTATGACTTCAAATAAACTTGATCAATTTTATCTAAAATATATTTAACTACATTCTCCATTTTAATCAAAATTTTAGAACTTTGACTCAATTCACAAATTTCAAATCGTGTCTCTTTATACACATTTTTTTCTCACTTGCAAATTCTTACAAGTACAAATTTATCCAGTAAAAACTTGCAACTTCACCTAAAAATTAAATGTCAAATTGCTCTCTCGAGTTCCCCTTCTTTGGAAGTTTTTGGATACATGAACAGCAAAACCAAATTGTTACACAATTTTGTTACAAATTACAAATTATTTGCTTCATGAACAGACCTTTTATAATTTTCAGTATTTAGATTTTAAATTTATCACCAATTTGACGCAACAATATTATTTTCCGAAAAGTTTCATTGTTAGTTGTTACTTAAAGCATTTCTTTCTAATTCTAACGCATCTTCTGCATTGTTAAATGGCATTTAAGTTAGGTTAGGTTGACCTGGCTGGCTGAAAGCCATCACATAGACCTATTGGTCCTTAGTGGTACCAGATGGAGCTTGACCCTCACGTTTCCATGTAGTAGACTTCTTGTAATAAGCCTGCGTCTTTTGCGAATCTAGGTAAGCTCTGAAGCTCTAACCTCGAGAGACATTCTAACCTCTCATATTGTAGAGCTCCTAAGCATTTCATTAGGGTTCTAGCTAATGCAGGGCAACAACCTAGAAGGTGTTCTAGAGTTTCTCTCTCTTCTAGTTCATTGGAAAATCAGCAGCTATCATTGTTTGTATGATAATTCCCATCTTGTATGCGTGTGCCGCCTACGATAGTTCTGGTGTCCTTTCTATACAGAGCTAGTACGAATCTTGCGTATTTATCTGCATTTTGTGTACACATAACTTTCGCGGTTTTACAAGTGACTAGATTATTACACCACCTGTCTATCCGTATTTTCATGTCCGCAGCGATGTCATTGTATACCGTAATTGGGGATCTTGTATTTTCTAGTAAAAAGTATCATATCTGTTTTATCGGTGTTTATTCCAAACCTGTCTGAGTTGCCCATTGATGCACTGTTGCGAGTGTATTATTCATTATGTCGCTCACAGTATCTAGGTATTTGCCTGTCACTATGTCATCTGCATATGATATTAGTTTAGATGCTGTGCCTTCAAATTTCGTTAATAGCTCATTAGCTGCGAGTAACCATGCTAGTTTAGTGAGTTTGGCTTCGTTCCATTCCGCACGTATTATTCTACAACCTAAAAGGCGGCCCGCCGTAGCCGAATGGGTTGGTGCGTGACTACCATTCGGATTTCAGAGAGAGAATGTAGGTTCGAATCTCGCTGAAAGACCAAAAAGCAGGAACATTTTTTTCTAGTAGCGGTTGCCCCTCGGCAGGCAATGGCAAACCTCCGAGTGTATTTCTGCCATGAAAAAGCTCCTCATAAAAATATCAACCGTTCGGAATCGGCGTGAAACTGTAGGTCCCTCCATTTGTGGAACAACATCAATACGCACACCACAAATAGGAGGAGGAGCTTCGGCCAAACACACAAAAAGGGTGTACGCGCTAATTATAAATATTATATATTATTTTACGGGAAACGTTTGCGGACCGTGGAGGAAGAGGTGATCACAATTGGCCACCAAGATCTTGTGATTTAACACCTTGTGACTTTTTTCTTTGGGGCCACGTGAAAGAGAAGGCCTACGCCAACAGCCCAGGGTCAATTCAAGACCTCAAAGATGGGATTCGTGAGGCTATCGAGGACATAGGGCAGCCACTTTGCAATTCGGTTATGGAAAATTTCATGAAAAGGATATTGTCCTGCAAGCGTGGTCGTGGTAGTCATTTGCTTGAGGGCCAAGAGTATATCTTCCTCTTTATAATGAAATAAACATCCTATCATTTATATTTAAAAAGTAGCATTTTTCTTTTAATATCAAAATAACACCTCTTATTGGAAAACCCTATAGAACATTCAAAGGTTAATCCAGTCAAATCATGAACTCAGAACTGGAAAATTTACACATTCATTCTTCCAGCATGTAGGGGGCGGCATATGCACATAAAAGGAAGTAAAAACACTTTCGATAAATAAAAATTATTTAATAATAAATAAAAAAAAAAATTCCAAAACAAATTAAATACAAATCTTAATGGAGCAAATACATACCATTAGCCTCATGAAAATAAAAGCAAACTATAATGTATTTTCGACTATACTAAAAGAATTATAAAAATATAATTTATTTTCTTTTGTTTTCTAAAAAAATTTCCACCGTGCTAGATCGCTATAGATATGAAGATGTGCTGCCCAATTCAACCTTTGAGGAAATAATAATTCCGTGGCACTCCACGGAGAAAAAAAAACGGAGTGTTTAATATGTACATACTTCAAAGCTACTTAACTTGCGCTGGAATGCTTCAGAAAGAAAAAAATGTTAATCTTCATCTTAGTTTTAATTTCAGCGTACTTAGTTCACTAAGACGTGCTTTAGCAAAATCCTTCCATTTTCCTATTTTTGACCACTTTTTATATGGACTTGCAGCACTGGGCGTCGTTCCCTTTTTACAAAAGACGAGCAAAGACGTCTATAACTCGTCGCGATGATTTGCCTTTCCTCTTCTTTTCATACTTCTTAACTCACAAAAATGAGGTGCATAACATGTTTGAGTGGGAACAAAAGAGTTTTTATTTGTGATTGTGACCCTATATTATTACTCATTCAATGGCGCCGCTTATTTTTTGTGTATACGAGCAAAGACACTTTGCTAATATCCTACCCACTACGATAATAGTGCAAGTTTTGATATGATGTCAAATTGATTTTCTGAAAGTGAAAACATTTGTTTAATTTTAATTTTTTTACGATGGTTATACGATCACGAATGTTTATGGTTACATGAAGGTCTTTCAGACTATCGGTGATTAAAATCTCCAAGGATTTTATTGCTGGTAAAAAGAAAAATTTTAAGTTTGAATTATCTATTCCAAATAAGCAGATTATGGTACGATGGGCTATTTTAATTTCGGCCACCGTAGCCGAATGAGTGGCGCTTGACTACCATTCGAAAGTGCTTGGGTTCGAATATCCAGGTATGAAACATCAAATGATGGAAAAGTTTTTTCTAATACCGGTCGCCTTTCGTCAGGCAATGGACAACCTTCGAATGCATTTATGCTGTGAAAAAATGGTATGCCTCATAAATCACCATCTGCCGTTCGGAGTTGGCTTAAAACTATAGATCCCTCTATTTGTGGAACAACACACACCATAAATAGGAGGAGGAGCTCGGCCAAACACCCAAAAGGGTATGAGCGCCAATTATTTTTTTATTTTCTTATTTATTTTAGTATATGTAAAATTTTTTATTGTTACTATGATATCGGCCTTCGACATTTTTTTAAACTTACTTATGCTCTGTTGAATTAGTGGTGAATCCAAAAGCTGAACTTTATGTTATGAACCGGAGGGTGAATCGCAGCTGTTTTCCTTATTAAATATTTGCATCCTCTACGTGTTAAGTAATTGATTCGCAAATATATATATGCATATAATCCTGGTATTATATATATTTCAATATTATGACGTGCGTTTTGTGGATATACCAACAGTTTCAACCCGACTCCGAAATGCAGATATTTTAGTCACGCATCAACCCATTCGCCTACGGCGGCCGCCGAAAATATTGTATTAGTATGCTTAAAAAATATTCAATTAAAAAAATAAACAAAAATTATAAACGTGTAATTCTAAAGTATTAATATATTAAGCGTAATTACTAAATTTTTCCTCACATTATGTGGCAATATTTTTACTTAAGCAAAGGGCCTCTTTGGAGAATTGGATTCACCAGTATGGTAGTGTATATTTGTACATACATACCTATAATGCAAACATTTCCTTCCTGTTTTCAATGTAAGTGTATAAAGAATTACTTTTCGTGTTAGTTTAGACATAGAATTCAATTTTCCATAAGATGACTCTTTTTTGGGCTTGGAATATTTTCAATATCTTTAAATATGTTGGCTCTCACAAACTCTGGGAGCATGCATTGAATTGTTTTATAGTCAGAGCTATCTACGGAGAAACAAAATTATCCTTATATGTGTATATAATTGCCGGTATATTCTTTTGTTAGGTTTCTGGCCGAGCTCCTCCACCAATTTGCGGTGAGCGTTCTGATATTGTTCCACAAATGGAGCGATCTACTGGTTAATGCCGCCTCCGAACGGCAAATGGCTTTTTATGGCAGAAATACACTCTTTGCCATTGCCTTAGAAAAACAATAGTTGCTAAGTGTTGGGAAGTTGCTAAGGTAATCTCTATTCACAAAAAAAATATTAAATTCAGGCCTATACAATTTAGATATTTACATTTTTTTCTTGCCCAACTTGGGGACTCATGGAAAGAGTCGCTCTTATCAGAAGTATATATACACGCTTTTGCACACATATACGTTTTCGAGTATCACATATCACAGAGTAAATGAACAAATTATTTAGTTTTATATATTTCTCTGATTGTTTTTTTAGTAATTTCAGAAAATGTATAGTGGATGCTCTATCTAGAGAAAGAGCAGACAGCTGACACGGTTGTACGAAAAAAATCAACCCAGTGCAGATTTCAGCGGATGCGTTTACTGCAACAGAAACATTCTGCGGCATATATTTAATCGTGTCAGCTGGCGCATTCTACGGGTTTACGTTGGTGAGTAACCGAGCTATAATACACTAACTCTTTCGTCGATCATCTTCATTCCAAATTTGAGTTGGTTAGCTCAGCCACAATTTCACATATAATATTTTTTGCATTACGTGCTCTTTATTTTTATTTAGTTTTAACAAGATGCTCTCCATAAATGATTTCCAATCTTCCATGCAAACTTACCGCTTTTGGACCATCACTGTTGTTTGCTTGTTTACATTCCTGTTGAAATTTTTAAATTCAAATTACCCAATTGCTAGCAAAACACACGTAATCAAACCACTTTTAATGAGTACTCCTACGATTTCGTTTCATATACAGCCCGTTGCAAAGCTATAAATACACCACTATTTTGTTATAATATAAAAATGCCATTCATGCTACAATAAAAACCATATAACACACAGTTTCAAAGTTTGTAAAAATATTAAAAAAAAATTTCAAAATTTTATTAAAACTTTTAGCTTTGTCACCAGTATTTCCGAATTTTTCTGGACATGCAGTTTTATATCCAATGAAGTTTTGTGACGGTGCTAGGCTTTCTCTCATATATCAAAAAATTCCAGTATGTACTCGTACTTTGAACGGAGGCGTGGCACCAAAACTGTCAAAAATCAGCGGTCGTTTGTAGTCACTTGAAGCTTGTGCTTAAAAAATAAACGCAGTGGGCTAAAAACTGCGTACCCAGAAAGTTTCTAAAATTCTAGCAAAAAGTCGAAAATGTTAATACAATTTTGTACAAAGTTTGAAACTTTGTGATATATCTACATATGTTTATTTGTAGCATGAATTATATTTTGTATAAAGGGTTCGGGCAAGTACATATTGTTTTTGCCCTGTGACTTGACCTTGCAAGTACCCGCTTTGATTTGGCATATTTCTGATTTTGACATTTGAATTGAAGTTTCTGATCTAAGTTTATCTCGAAACTCATGGGGTTTTCATTTCTATGAAAAACTGTTGCCCTTCCCCGGTGTACAAATGATTCAATGTTGCACTCAATCCAGTAAAAAAATATGTTGTATTTCTACGCAAAGAAGAGAAAGTTACTTCGAGTATGTATCTATCTGTATGTATCTCGCACACACAATTCTTAGTATTAATGTTTTAAGTAATCAGTTAATTTTGAAGGCAAGCAACTCCTCTGACAAAGCTTCTCGAGGAAGCAGATTTGTCTCCTTTGACTTCGTTGATCGTAGGCCTTTTTAGAATGGAATAATAAATTTTCTCCCCGGCTTATTCCTATTTTAGAACGAACATGGAAAAAGTAGAGAGCAATGAAAACGCAATTATTTGGCTTTAAACAATTGCTGATTGGATGTTTATCTTATTTACTTGCAGTAGGACAAAATAAATAAGTCCGCACTGTAATGCGGGTAAACTGTTACTTTTTATTGTGGTTACTCACCAACGTAAACCGTGTCAACTAATTGAGAGTGCTATGCAAAATAAAACTCACCAACGCAGATCGGATGATCAGAAATTTGCATCAAGTTACTTCACGTTTCTATAAGTTTAAAATAAGAAATAATTTTTTCCTAGACTCTTAGAATTAGTCTATGATATGATATCCATATTTTAACAATAATCATTATAAGCAATTTATGAAAAATGAAAAAAACGGGGGCCGCATGTATTAGACTGGCGTCATAGCTTTCACCGCTTTATTCTGCCGACAAGTTTTATAGCACGAGTATAGCTGAATAAAATGCTGAAAGCTACAACACCTGAAACGTTTGATATGAGGTTCTAATTTATATGTGCAATTAGCGCTACGAACATTGCGTTTGTTCCAAAGTGTGTTCATGGTGTCACATTTATGAAATGTCCATTTGTTCATATTCAGATTTATATGTGCGTTCTAGTTATAAAGATTATATACATATATAAGTTACTGAAAGGAGGTTCCGAAAAGCAATAAAATTATATCACATTTTGAACAATGTGTAGTAAGGAGCAGGACGCTTCTGATTTATGTGTGCTAAGATGTGACTTCATTTTGAAATCATTTTCGAATGAAATTTATATGAATTATGGTAAAGTTACATGTGTTTGTGTACAATAATATTTTATTTCACATGAACAATTGATAGCTGTCAAATTGAAAATATTTAAAATATTGGGAATAAAATGTCTGTCACGTTACCTAGTAAAAACAAATACTATTAGAACTTTACTATGGTATTGTTTGTAGATGTCTGTCTGAGGTACAAGGATTAAATTTTTTCTATCTTAACATTTTATTATCATTATGTATTCCTTACTCGGTTATTAATGCATAGGTATATTGTTTATAATAGTCAGAAAATGTACATTTTAGAGATACCAAAATTACGTATTCCTCTCTAAAGGCTAGTACTAATTTCATAACCGTGAAATTTCGCTAGCAACATGCATTTTATTGGCTGTGAATTATTGATTGTCAAATGCGAAAAAACGTTAGAATGAAAATTGAAGAAATGTAAACAAACAAATTTATGAGTATTGCTCCAGAAGAAATCGGCAAATTGTTTGTAAAGAAAGTGTTTTTAAACAAATTAACAAACATATTCATATATTGACACAAAAAAAATATGAAGAAGATTTACTTACACTCTTTGCGAAAACGTTTCGCTTAAAAATGCCATGGCTTCATAGTATTCAAACTCAGGCACTTCACTCAGAAACGAACTATCAGTGTTGGCTTAATTGTAAATGAAATGTGCATTTTAAATTGGTGTGAAAAATCATGGTGCTCGGAGTTTTCACAGCGTGCAGAGTACTGCTTTGAAATTTGTATGGATTTTCACAGCCTTAGTACTATGCTTATGAATAAAACAGGCCTACATGTTTTTTGTTTTATATGAGACTGCTTTCCGATGTATTCTTGTGCACTGAACACGATTCTGCTCACTGTGAACTTTTTTTATTTTTTGAGAAACCTGCGATTAAATACCCATAAAAACGTTTTTCCCCTCCTCTTCTCAAAAACCTGACGTGATAGAGACTTCTTACAATCTTCTTTCAACCTAAATTCAAATAAAAGCCTGAAACCTACACTAAAATCTTATAATCATATGATTATTAACCAGTGATTATGAACGAATTGCATATTAGTATGAGCTAAGCTCTGATTACAAACTCGATGTAAAGTTTCAATTTGTGCTGGACTTAAATTACGTAGGGAGTACCACATGTACCAAGTTTGGGCGAGTTTTATTAAATCTTTTTCGAAATATACGCATTTACCCATTTTTTTAAATTTACTTGCGTCGTATTTCCTTTATTGGGTTCATCATTTATACCAATATATATAGTATGTATAAGTGATGTTGCTATATTTTTAACAAAGATACCAATTTTTTTGGAAATTATCGTTTATAGTTGTGGGTATGGTTATTGAGGGATTTCCATTCATGGAAATATAATTTAATACATAATATTAATTTCTTCACTATTCATCGCGCCCAAGGACAGTTATGACAAAATCGTCATCTCTCATCATCTTGAACCTTTGTTATATATATGTATGTCTATACGAGTGTTATTCCGGCAATAGCGTCTCGAATATTGGCCTCGAGCCCATCCAAAGCGATTGGCTCGTTAGTTAGAACTAGAAGCACTCCCAGAGAAAATAATCGAGGTGCGTCAAGTCGTACGACCGCGGTGACCAAGTCCTGCTAATAATAAAATTACATACTGCCGTTTTTTATTCTCTTAAAAAAATATGTGTATGTCTTAATTTTTTTTTCTTTAAAGGGGCTATTGCGGCAATTTTATACATTTTAAAGGTTATTACTTTATGTGCACTAACGGCGGCCGTAGCAGAATGGGTTGGTGCGTGACTACTATTCAGGAGCATGTAGGTTCGAATCTCCGTACATGAAACAACAAATAAATGAAAAAGTTGTTTCCAATAGCGGTAGCCCCTCGGCAGGCAATGGCAAGCCTCCGAGTATATTGGGTCTCTTCATTTGCGGAACAACATCAAGGCGCACGCCACCAATAGCAGGAGGAGCTCGGCCAAACACCTAACAGAAGTGTACTCGCCAATTATTTATTTATTTTTAACTGTATTTGACCTCGCAGTATCTGAAAAAAAATAGTTTCTACCATTTCACAAAGTCCCAAGTTTACAAGCAAAAGAATAACTTCATTTGCTCGCGCATAGACTTTTCCATCTAAAAGGAACGGATAGCCAAGTAATTGCTCTTTAACTGCCCGTTCAATTACTAACACTACTAACAAAGATAATCTTACACTGAAGGGAAACGAAATCAATTGGAAAGTTAATTATATATTAAAATTCGATTCAATAAATTCTCTCCAAAAAATTTCTTCTGCACTTCATCAACGAAATGTGATTTTAAAATTGAGTTCAGTTTGATGATTTGCACATTGTGAAAAGTTATGTCGTTTGTGTTGGTGCGCGTATCAACAATTACGAGTACTCCAATCGATAGTTGTGGACTGGTGTGATTGATTTTTCAGGCGGATTCGTTTGTAATTCTATGAAATTCTATTTTCAATTGTAATTTTCAAAGTTGCCGTCGAAGATGTAGTTACCACATTTGTTGTTGTGTGATTTCAGAATATTGCAAATTAATCCACTGCAGATGAACAGGAAATCGTACGAGACAGCGCCGTGTTGGTGAGATTCGACTGCATGTTTCACAAACACAAACAGAGGCAGTACGTCAAACTTCTCAGTAGGCAATGAGAAATCGTCGAGCTTATCGCGGAGATTCCCAGCGTGATAATTTTCGACGCGCAATAAGAAATGTTCAATTGTTGAATTTAATCGACTAACGTTTCAATGCTTCCATATTCCGCAATTGTGCGCATCTTTAATTTAAAGTTGGCCCAATGGAGATTGTGTGCGTCCATTGCAGTGGCAATTGTCAGTATTGCCTCCGCAAATTGTCAGTATTGTGCTTCTATGAAGGGACCCGAATGCAACCCATCCTGAAATTTTGATTTTTGTACATTTATTGAACGTCATTAATTGTGAGTATTAAATTTGCATAGTAAAAAACTGATTTTAATTCAGCTAATAAGTTAATACAACATTTATTCATGCTGATCCGGTGCGAGGCTCGCTGGGTCAGCTAGTATATTTATAAAAATATTAATATTGGAAATATAAAAATATGTTAATATTGAGTTGTGTTTAGGAATTTACATACCATTATATTGTCAGAACTAAAGTAATACACGTGTAAATATAAATATAATTTTCAATTCGTTAACATTATGTCGAAGTACTAGACTTGCACTGATATTTATTGTCATACTTGAGGAGTAAGTAATCGAACATAAGAACGGCCGAATTATGAGATTTGCCTAAGATATACATATACATATAAAGAACATATCGCTTATTCAGTCATTATCCATTTGTTGCTCGCGTGTGTAGTTCATCGCTTAATAGCTCATTCCCGTGGTCAATGGCTTATTCATTCCACTGCCGACTGGCAAATTTAGCAAGAAGGGATTTCGTTAAACGCTGAAAGGGGAAAACTGGAAAGCCTCGAAACTTTTCCAAGCAATTTTTGGGAATGCACGTTTGCACTTGAATGCACTTGAATGTACAGTCAAACGTAAACCTTTTGACTGAATCAGCTCAAATGAACAAGAGCATTCAAAATACAACAACAACAAAATAAACATTGAATTAAAACAATTTATTTTTGTTTTATGTCTGTTTTCGGTTAGTACTGCCTATTACAATTTTTATAGTAAGTAGTGCTTGTTGTTTTTTTGTGTGATGCTATAGTCCTACAGCAATGCTGAAACTTACGAAAAGCTGTATATTTTCTAGGCTCGTGAAAAGTATTTTATATACAAATGTTGGCAGTTCTCTTACAAGGCTTGAAAAGTTTCGAAATTTTCGGCTGCTTCGATGTTAATATATCAACACTGTGGTCTAAATTTATTTTTAAGGGCGTTTTTATTGCTAAAAACTATGATATCTAAAGCACTGTAATATGACTTATTATTATTGGAACTGCGAAATAAAATATTTACAAAAATATAAACAGAAGTGTTTAGCAATTTTGGTGTAAACAATAATGAATTCAAACTGTGAAGGAAACATTACGTAGAATGATATTAATATTGAATATATAACTCAATACGCGCTTCATAACCGAACTAATTATTCTATTTACTTAATAATAGCGTTTTAACACTTTATCGCCTAAATAAACCTACCTCAGTAAAGAACGTCACAACTACACTCGCAAATATACCGCATGTATATTAAAAATAAACATCAAATTTGCATATCAACTAAAGAACTTTTGGTCTCCAACAATTAATAGTTCTTATGTCGTCCATTATACAAAAAGTTTTCGAATACAAACATCTCAACTTCATCATAAATCACGGTTGCCGCACTAGTAAAGGAGTACCGGTTATTGTTTTCACGAAGCAAAAATATCACATTTGGCAAACTTGTATGGTGACCTCCCGAAAACAAAAGGAAACGATTGGTAATGCACAAGCTAAAAATATCAAAAAACTACTATAAGTTCCAACATACGAAAAAGTAACATGAGAGAAACACATCATCATCTTCATCCTTTTGATTAACAATACAACAACTTAAAAATTTAAACTATAACTACAATATAATATCGTATAAGAACCGATAAGTAACAAAAAATGAAAAGTCAAAATGATAAGTTTAAGAAAATAAAAATTTCTAGTCTAAAGATATGAGATTGATCTTATTTAAAGATTGCAAAAGCCAAGTCAATGGATATACCTATTGCAGTTGGTACTTATAAATATACACTATTTTCGGAACTTCTGCTGAAAACCACGGATAAAATTTTACTAAAACTGTTTCAACAAAAAAGGCGTAAATACTTAAATGCATGCATAATTCATACGAATAGATAAGAGAAGAAATCCCATACAACACCTATAAGAAAACTAACATAAGTTATCACAACAACTACAATAACTGAGAAGAAACAAGATGCAGGCAGCATTGATGCTAAGATCGAAATCTCGGGTGGCGAGAAGAAGAAAGCTCCGAAAATTGGGTGGAAGACTTGAGTTGCCTAGTAATGTAGCAACAAAAGAAATTGCTCCATTCCCTCGATATCCACCAGAGTCATGGGTAATAAAGATAATTTAATTTAATTCTTTAGTAAAATGCTTTGCTCCCATGAAACTACTATCTAACCTATTACTGCAAAGATTACTAAATTCATGCCAATGATATATTTTCCTATGCCTTATTTAAACCGCCCCTCTTTTCAAGTAAAAATCAAATTGATTTCGCAGCTAACCTGCTTACCTTCTCACTTGCTCATATAATTTGCCTCCCATTAATACTTATTTACTCACTTAATTCATTTAATAATCTCACAATCTTACACCCTTCTTTATCACGCTCTATGTATTTTTCTCTCTTCAAAACTTAATATTTTAGATTTCTTAGAAGAAAATTCAGAGCACCTAAAAAGTAGTTTTGTAAAGTACGTTAATTGTTTAAGTTTTAATTATAGACCAAATACATATTCACACATAAACCAAATATTTCACATATTTAATCCAGATAACAGCAATAAAGAAAGTTACAATCTGTCCCAATCAATTGAATTTCCATTCATAGTTAAGAAGCCTGTTTTAACATAGTTTTACTCATAAACGAACATATCAACATAAAAAATAGACTGAAAATCAAAGTTTTAGAACTTTTACATTTTTTCATTACTAAATACTCGTTTAAAGATTTTTTGCTTATTGAACATGCATAGTATATTTTAAGACAGATATTATTCCCTTTTCAACATACCATTATTTTCTACACATTTTTGTATACAAATGTACGTGCAACATGTGAAATAAATTGATTGGAAATTGGGAATAATGGAATTGAAATACCAATTAAAGAATGTATCGCTAGATGTTAGAATAAATTTATGAAAATCCTTTAGCTTGTTCCTGTTAATATATATAATAAATACGTAATTATAATAGTAATCGGCGCAATAGGAGGCAAACTTTTTTCCTTGTGCCATTTTGCAAATAATTAAATCGAGCTTTGACGCATATCAGGTATGTAATTTACAAAGATTATTGATATACGCATATACTATATGCCTATTTTTCCTAAAGTATTTGAGGCTCTCTCTAAGGCAGTAGAATATGAAAATAGGATGCTAAAAATCAATCAAAATGGAACTAAGCAGTGGTATTGCAAAAACTGTGATTTAAACGAATGTTTTCCAAAAGATTCCAGCCCTTATATATTTAGAAAAACATTCACCTTGCACAAGAAAAAAAAAGTTTAACATTATGACGTAATCCATTTTTTAAAACAATTAACCCGAAAGATACTAAAATGAAGGTTCATACACACGGCCTAAAGTGACTATTTGGTACTTTTTTCACGAACTTTTAGATAATAGTAATTTTTCCAAAATTATAACACGTAGAATTCTAGGTAATGTAATGTAGATTATAAAAAAGCAAACAAGTTTCAAATCAAAAATATTCGAAATACTAAATTACTTTTAAGTAAAGACATCTTGAGTACAATCAGGTCTGACATAAAGGTTCTTTCAAAAGACGCACCCAGATATGGTTTTAAAATAAAATGTGCAAAAATTTAGATTCTTTCAGGTCTCACTATTTTTATTCAACATCACTTAAATGTCCAATAAGATGCGCACATTTTGAGAACATCGACATATCGGTGTTGAAGGTTCTTCAGCAACACTTTGAGCTACAGCTACAATAATCTCAACAGAACATTCAGATTTTGGTCTCAAGTCCTTTTTTTATGCTCGACAGAATCAGTTTTTTCAAATTTTTTCACCAACCTTTGAATTGTCGACTCATTCGGACGATTATTTTCAATAAAAAATTACGAATTTCGCGATACGTTGTTCTTAAAGATCGACCATTGACTACCATTCGGAAGTGCGCAGGTTCGAATCGCGGTGCATGAAGCACCAAACGACAGAAAAAGGTTTTTCTAATAGCGGTCACCCCTCGGCAGGCAATGGCAAACCTCCGAGTGTATTTCTGCAGTCAAAAAGTTCATCTGGTGTTCGGAATCGGCTTAAAACTGTAGATCCTTCCTTTTGTAGAAAAACATTAAGACGCAAACCACAACTACATAGAAGATAGGGCTCGGCCAAACACCCAATAAAGAGTGTAAGCGGCAATTATTTATTTTTTATTTTTATATCTAGTACAATTTCTGGTGCGCTTCTACTACATGAAAAACTATCTGCAGATCTTAAATATTTTCATATTAGATATCTTATTTTTCTTCTGCAAGGTGAATGTTTGCCTCAAATACTTTAGGAAAATGTATGGAGCAAATAAGGCATCTGATATATACAGTAGATTGAACACGCATATAAAATGTTGTTTTAATTAAACCGATAGAGTTAGTGCCAGGGCCACCAGACCTACATATGTACGCTTTTTTATAAAAGCTGATTTTTGTTTGCTTATTTTTGTACAATTACCCTCCATGTGTTCCAGTTTTACTACAAAGTTTATAAACATTTTTTTTTTTAATTTTTTAACAAGCATTTTAAAATCCTAAGTCGTGCTGAATAAAAATTTCTTTATGAGATGGAGTAAATGCCGGTGTCATAATACTTACGTTTTCAAAATAAAACAATATATACTAACTTGAAATATTTTGAAGTTAGAAAGAAATATTTGCTTAGAAATGTTTATTATATTATATAAATGTAGGTAAGGCAATATACAAGTATGCCTTTCATCTTAAGTTAGGTGTTCGGCCAAGCTTATGCTGCAATTTGTGATGTACTTTACAAAAGACACTGCAATAGTTTTTATGGCGGAGATTTACCATTGCATACTTTATCTATTGTTTCAACATCAGGATCGTCAGAATCGATGTGGGGATCACACACAATCACTCTTCGCTAGGGCAGTCACGGTGATTGGTCAGACTATTCAAAATATTTTTAAAACAAGTAAAGAAGTGCTAAATTTGAAGAAAAGCAGTTTAGACCGATCACACATTTTAATAAAATGTAATTTGGGCCGTCGCGAAAATGTGTTCGGAATGAATGCGACATTATTGCGAGAAAGGAAAATACCGGTTGCATAACATTTAGATATTAGAAACGCACCCTTTGACTACGAGTTTGTTTGATTCCAAAGATTTCAGCCAAAGTTAAATTTAAAAAAAATTGTGCGCGTGCGTATAAAGTACAGCCTGGGCCCAATTCAGCGTATCCTTACTGGTTTTTAATGAAGTTATTTCTATGCTTTTTATAGGGCAGAACCTTCTTCTTTGTACTCCAATTTTTATTTTTTATTTAAGCTGCCGACCGACCTACCGATATGCCATTATTTTTGCATTCAATTTTTGCGCAAGTGGTTTAAAACTGTTTTATGGTCGATCTTTAGTTCCTGGGCGATGCTACGACTACCAACATACCGATCAACTTCGATTATTTCTGTGATTTTAACGACATTTTCTTTAACAACAAAAATGCCTGAACTGAATCAACGGAAAATTGCACGTAATTAGGTATTACAGTATAGGCACCATAAACACCAATTCACATTTTGACCAGGGTTGGCTATTTTACTTCTATTTTTTATTTATAAAAGTTCAACTCATTGCACAACAAGAACCATAACAAAGGTATACACTTTGTGCAGAAATTATGAAATTTATGAAAATTTTGTAACTTTTTAATGAAAGTTTTTAGAATATTTTTTGGATGCAATTGTATAGTCCATTAAATTTGAGTATAAGGTGCAAGTGACAAGTGAATACAAAATATCATTGATTTTGACAAGTTTTTTTGCATAATATGGAAAGGCCCTAACTAAAATTTTTACCAAATCGGGTTTTTACCGGATGTAAAACCGGATTACCGGATTATAGAAACCAATGTTAGCACAAGCTTTGAAAAAACTCTAACTTACGAGTATTTTATCCCTGTTCTGGGTAAATTTGCATTCAGTTGTTTCCTCTTCCTGTAAAGTAACAAAAATATGAGTAACTTTTTTACTTACCTGTATTTCCAATTCGCCAAAAATGAAAAAAACCTTTCTTAATTCTCATATTGGTGCAAGAATACAACACTCATTACCAAAAATATAAATATACATACCTATGTACGAGTATAAGAATATATCAGTACCGAGATAATTTTGCTTGGTGTCTTGAGAGCAAATTCTTTTAGTGCGCTTTGAAAATTACACATAAAAGTTAATTAGATTTTTTTAACCGTTTCAATTGTTAAATTCAAATATTAAAAGTATCAAGGGCTTGTACAACACTGTGAAGAATTTCAAACTCAATTTGACAATTTTTTTGATTATGCGAAATCTGTTTATTTAGAAATAGATGCCAAAGAGCACGCATTGTGAAATCGATCAGAAATCACGTTAAAAAGAAGAAAACTGCGAAAACACTATTTTCTTGCCAGTTCTCGGCTCATTAATAACAAATTTGAAGACCCGAATGCAAAGCTACGTCCTCGTACAAGGCGATACACTGGCCCGTAGTCAAAGTTCAACGTTAAAATACATTTTAGTCAAAACTAAATTCTAACTTAAAATCAGTTTTTTTTCATTTTCAATTTTACGCGACAATATAAAGAAGTATCAGCACAGTATAAGTACAAGGTGGCACAAAATGAATCACCTTATCAGAGCATTAACAATTTTTGCAAATGGCGTCGTACGTCAGTCATTTTTGATACTTGTGAACTAGACTGCTGCAGTATACAAGCAATGAAGCGCGTAAGGGTTAAAATAAAGATTTTCACTGCTTTAAATCCTATCTATCTTTTTCTTTTTTGGTTTCAAACTGAGTTGCTAAATCCTCTTATATGTACAAACATTAATTAATAACAAAAATTGAACAACATTTTGATACCACTTTGATACTACTACCACTGATATTTAGGTATTTCTCCTCAAGTTTTAGAAGAGACAGGTTAAACTGTAAAACGTCATTTCAAATTGAAGAAGGGATTTTCAGTCCCATTGTCAGAAAACTCAACCGGTTCAACTAAGCATCGATTAATGGACCTGCACTGATCGGTTTCGAAGGAGCCGAAACATGGTATTCTGCAGCTCCAAATTCCCGCATAAAAAGGTTTGCAAGATACGTGGTTGTCTCCTGATCAGAAAACGTGAAACTAAATCGATCACATACCAATAAAGGGAAGACACGTTTCTAATGCTTTAGATGTATGCGAGATCCCAGGGCACAACAACAACTCGGTTTATTATCTTGTTGTTCACAAGAAAGCTCATATCAAAAAACTGCATTCATAACAAAAAGCCAGCAGATTCGCCATTCGGCTCTCAGAGATGATTCCTCCCCAAGCTGGTACGCGCGAGCAATGGAGTTAGATTTCTCGCTCCCTGCATACCGCTGCCAAAGATATCGGATATCGGCGAGCCTGAAAAAAATAACGAAGAATTCCACGCTGCCGCAGAAAGAGAAAACGCTACCAATAGGGTCACGTTGCGATCGGGCTTAACACGAACCATGTAGGATCGCTACCAGGTATTGATAAAGGAATATGAGACATGAACTAAAAAACGAAAGACCGAAATATATGAGTTCGCAGAGCTTTGAAATATGAGCCCGAGACTAATGCCCAAAAATTCTGATGACTGACGTCGAGAGCATGTTTAAGTTGTAAATAGAACACATGCTGAACGGTGATAGCAGGGGATACCACACAAAAAGTGGATATTCCAAACCTCCAAGCATATTGTACGAACGCCTGAATCCTTCCATTAACCAACTGATTGAATCTATTCGATCTGTCTTCAGACCTACAAAATCTACCATAAAAAGAAATTCTTTACGATTAGACTTAGTCTTCTATTGTGTATCTTCTTTATCCCTTATGCTAGAAAAGACTGTTCGAGCTACAAAACTCAATAGCTCAGTACAATATCTTATAAGTGTGAACACCATATAAAAGAGTTTCGACGCCCACGTCGACGTTAACAGTTGCAATTTTAAGTAATAAATTCTTCGTTTGTTTGAGAACCTGCATTAACATCAATATCAGTATTGAAATCTAACGGAGAATCTCTCATACCAACAAGTGCTGCTTCGAACCAACTAAAAAGATATTTGAGTAATAAATCTCTCAACGAACGAAAATTAGATTTTATAAGCCTCCCATCAATACTGTCTTGTTGAAAATGAATGAAATGAAATTTGAAAAGGTCGAGCCAAGGAGCACCAGGAGATTTGGTGGCTCCTAAAACACTCAGGCTAAAAAGCCCATTGTATTTAAAGCTCGGGAAAGGTGATAGATAGTCAAGGAGGAAAGGAGAAAAGTATCAGAGAAAGAGATAGGAAAGAATAGAGACAGAGATAGAGATAGTTAGTCCTGTGAGAATTTTTCAGATCCTTTGGCAAATCTGTAAATATCCTCCAATTTTAGAGAACGAATATTACTCATTCTCATGACATCGGAACCCAATACTCGTAGCCGTGCTCTAGCAAAGGCAGGACACTCACAGAGAAAGTGCTCAATGCTATCCGCCTCCTCCAAACATGACAGACATACCGGATCCTCGATGAATGCAATGGTGGTCATATGCTGACCCCATGAGTTGCGTCCTGTAATGATGCTGACCATCAACCGAATGTTTTTCCTTCTAAGTTTTAGTAGAAAGTTTGACAGTTTTCTGTTCGGACTTGTCACAAAACACTTTGCAGTTCTGCAGCGTTCTAGACCGGACCATTGCCTACATAATTATTGGCTCTGGTCCCTGTGGGAGCACCGCTGATCCACGGTTGGCCAATTCGTCGGCAATTTCGTCTGCCTTGTTACTTGGACAATTACAACATATCCTTGGAGTGCTCGAGAGAAAGAATATACGGAATATATTTGAATCTTTATGTTTTGTGACTGTGAATATCGCAGATGATCAATAAGCAGTAATGAGCAGTTTTACTGTGACATATACATATATGAGTACATGGTGAGTACATCCTATTTAGAGTGTTTGGCTGAACTTCTCCTCCAATTTGCGATGATCCTCTTGATATTAAAATGAAGAGGCCTATAGTTTTATGTCGCGTCCGAATGGCTGATTATGTCTAATGGCAGAAATTAACTCGGAGATTTGCTATTGCCTATCGCGGGCAGTCGCTGTTAGAAAACGCTTTTCCTATTATTTGATGCTTCAAACTCATTGTGGGTTTCGAGCTCGGGCTCTATCGAATGGTATTCACTTTTAATTATTATATTATAAAACCCATTTTCTTACCCATCATCTGACTAAAAGAAAGCTTTCTTTAACACACATAATTGTCTTGTGCTTTTCTCAAAACCAAAAAAACAGGAATTCAGAGTTATTTTTTACTTTTTTTTATAATTTTTAACTTGGAAAAATTTAGAATAATTCAGTTAAAGTTAACAACAGTATGAAAATAATGAGCACTAATGATAAGTTTTAACCTAACCAAACACATTATTACAAAAACTGTTCTTTCTCGTTCGCACTTTTTGCGTACACACGATTTCCACTATTCTACAATGATGCACCATATGTAGATTAATTTTTCACTTGTTTCACGACTCATACTTTTTTTTAAACATAAATACTTCACATATATATAATATACATATATATAATTGGCGCTTACACCCTTTTTGGGTGTTTGGCCGAGCTCCTCCTCTTATTTGTGGTGTGCGTCTTGATGTTGTTCCACAAATGGAGGGACCTCGGAGGTTTGCCATTGCCTGCCGAGGGGCAACCGCTATTAAAAAAACGTTTTTCTTAATTTTGGTGCTCCACCGAGATTCGAACCTACGTTCTCTTTGTGAGTTCCGAATGGTAGTCACGCACCAACCCATTCAGCTACGGCGGTCGCGAGTTTTGTTCAAAACAAGTTCATTTGCCAATTCTTGAGGGCTTCATATGTTGGCATTATATGCCATTTTGCATATTTAGTTTTTTTCTGTCTGGTATATGTATGGTATCCTAAGACTTTTCCGGTTCTCAAAACTGAGAAGACTCACAAATGGACGGAAATTTGTCATGATTGAGATCGGATCGCTGAAAAAGCTCAAAGCCTTACCCAAACTTTGTTTTATACCACTTGTAATCAACTATAACACAATTTTGTTTACGCAACGGTTATGTGTAACGACTTAAAGGAATGGAAAGATATAGACATATATATACCAAAAACAATAAATGCATATATTTCAATGAAATTTATTATTTTTTGCCCAGAGCAAATTAGTATTCAACATTTACCCAAAGTAAGTTTACGTTAAAAATGGGCAACTTCGGTCTATATCCATGCACACCTCCCATATAAAATTAATTTAATTAAATATATAAAAACCTGATATCTCTGTTATAAATGAAACGAAATTACTCAAATGATGAACCCAAGAAAATAAACACGACGCAGTTTTGGAAAATAGGCCGTACCACATACACTTTTGTATAATGCAGGAATCTCGATAACGACTCAATAAAACTCGCCCAAACTTGACACACGTTTCATCCCAACTCATTTAGAAACGACACAAATATTTTTGAGATCCATTAAAAACCACGCCAACTTTTATCATATTAAGACTAAGTATCCGATCGTCCGTCTTATTTTGCAAACTAAAACTGTCAATGTATATGAAGTTTTTTGATTAAAAAATTAAAAAGCCAGCCAAAATTCGAATTTACTAAAATGTACGCGGGTATATAAAATTCGGTCCGACCCGATTTTATACTTCCTTAAATGTAAGTTCCGGAGACACTGCGTCGTTCACATGTGTCCGGGAAATACGAAGTTTGTAATAGGTTGATTTGAGTTTTATGTATGGTTCACAAAAGAAACTTTTTTAGTGAAATGAAAAATTCAGCCAACAACCAAAGTGTTGTAATCCAAGTTTAAGTGAAATCTGGTGAAAAAATCCTTGAAAATCCTACCAAAATTGCAGCCGATGTACACATACGGCGTACGGGTATCAAATAAACTAAGTCTTTAGAAATTAGTTTTTATATCATTTACTTTAAAATCCTTTGTTAAGCTTAGTGTTTGTTTTTCATTCATACATACAAGTGTAATTTACAAATTTGAATAAAGCAATTTACATATGATTAAAATTAGTTAATTTATATGGCTTAATTGTTTTCCATAGTGATGACTATCTTCGAAAATAATGTTTAATCTTATATTAATTCCAAAAAATTCAAGTAATTGCCCGTTTAATAGTCAAAAAAGGTAAGCATTTTTATATTTCTGCACTCTACCACTTTGAAAAATCAAAGAGGCGCACACTTTCAACACGGCAGTGTTAAATCTTTCGTACTGCTGTCATTACTCCGTTGATGATTAAAAACCATGATAATAAAAAGAAGGTACAGGAATTTTTAAAGATTCATAATTTGTTCACATTGCAAGCAGCGTTACCAGCGTTAATATTTTAATATTTAAAAATAAATTATGATATTTGGAGATAGAGATTTATTTTACATAATTAAATTTTATGTGTTTTTGGTCTTTTCAGTTTATCCCAAACAAGTTTAGTACTTTATACACTTGCCATAACCACTCTTAATTCGCACCCCAAATATTTCTCCTTATATACATAAGAATATATTGGAAAGCGTACAATGGCTTATTATATATATATGTATCTATATGGCTTATATAAAGGTGATTTTTTAGCTATTATCTTTTTAAACAGTTGGTTTAAACAGCTGACGCACGTTTCGTGTTTTGTTTCACTGTCAAACATCTTCAGTTTGGTTTATAATTTAACCATGAATCGTCTTACAAACGAACAACGCTTGCAAATCATTGAATTTTATTATAAAAATGCGTGTTCTGTTAAGAATGTTTAAAGTCGAAAAATTGTGTTCAACGATGAAGTTCATTTTTGGATCAATGGGTATATAAGCAGAATTGTCGGGTTTGGAGTGAAGACCAGCCAGAAGAATTGCAAGAGCTACCAATGTATCCAGAAAACTTCACAGTTTGTACTTCTTCAAAGATGCTGCGAATCGTAACGTAACTGTGAATGGTGAGCGTTACCCTGAAATGATATCCAACTTTTTTTTGGCCAAAATGCAAGAGCTTGACTTGCATGGCATGTGGTTTCAGCAAGACGGTGCCACATGCCACACAGCACGCGTAACAATGGACTTGTTGAGAGGCGAGTTCGGTGAACATTTTATTGTATTTCACGTTCGGGACCCGTCAATTGGCCACCCCGATCGTGTGATACAACGCCTTTAGATAATTTTTTGTGGGGCTATGTTAAAGCTCATGCCTATTCAGACAAGCCTGCTTCAATTAGCGCATTGGAAGGCAGCATTAAAGCATTTATATGTGAGATACCGGCCGAAACATTGGAAAGCGTATGCCAAAATTGGACTAAGCGGATGGACTATTTGAAGCGCAGTCGCGGTCAATATTTGTATGAAATAATCTTCAAACATTAAATTATATGGACTGTACTATCGATTTAAATAAAAATTTCATGCATTTTTTCTAAATTTTACGTGTGTTTTTTGAAAAACTTTCCTATATCTCTTAAAAATCACCCTTGATATATATATAATTGGCGCGTAAACCCTTTTGGCCGAGCTCCTCCTCCTATTTGTGGTGTGCGTCTTGATGTTGTTCCACAAATGCCACAAAGACGCACGCCATAAATTGGAGAAGCTCGGCCAAACACCCAGAAATGGTGTACGCGCCAATTATATATGTATAGGGTTTTCCAATAACAGGTATTATTGGTGAATGAATTGAGCTATGGAGAGATAATTAAAGATTTTTTATGGTCGGAACTGGATGGTATTGATCTGGGCAACGTTTATTTTCAACAAGACGGCACTACGTTCCACACAAGCAACGAAACCATTGATCTTTTACGGGAAAAGTTTCCGGACCGTCTTATCTCTCGAAGAGGTGATCACAATTGGCCACCGAGATCTTGTGATTTAACACCTTGTAACTTTTTTCTTTGGAGCCACGTGAAAAAGAAGGTCTACGCCAATAGCCCAGGGTCGATTCAAGGCCACAAAGATAAAATTCGTGAGGCTATCGAGGACATAGGGCAGCCACTTTGCAATTCGCTTATGGAAAATTTAATGAAGAGGATATTGCCTTGTAAGCGTGGTCGTGGGGGTCATTTGCCTGATGTTATTTTCCACTATTAACGGCATACCTTCGTCTTTATAATGAAATAAACACCCGATCATTTATATTTAAAAAGTAGCATTTTTCTTTCAATATCAAAATAACACCTCGGATTGGAAAACCCTATATATATATATTGACCGAGCTCCTCCAATTTATGGTGTGCGTCTTGACATTTTTCCAAAATGGAGGGACCTACAATTTCAAGCCGACTCCGAACTGCAGATATTTTTTATGAGGAGCTTTTTCATGGCAGAAATACACTCGGGGGGCTTGCCATTGCCTGCCGAGGGGCGACCGCTAAGTACTTATATAGAACTTACAGGGTTTGATTGAAAAGTAATGAGCCTTCCCGCTACTGCAAAATCCTAACACACTTTTAAAACAGCTTTCACGCGCGGAGCGATGTTGACTGACCGCTGTTGCCAGCGAACTAGGACCGGTTTCTAGTGGAAGGGGGTCCAACGATAATTTTCCCCCACCAGCCGATTCGGTTGATCGCTTGGCAGACGATCCGCGCGGAAGGCTCATTACTTTTCAATCAAACCCTGTATATACTCATTGTAAATTAACAAAGAAAAAATATGCTCCATAAAATATATATGTATACTATATACTTTTTGAAAGATGATGCTATTGAGATTAAGAATAAATGCTTTTTATTTTAATATAACTTATTGTTTTTTATTGTTAATGTTTATATTACAAAAATTATATACCAAAACTGGATTATAACATGTCAGCAATGGGTGTAGGTAAATTACACAGTAATAGAACAGGCCTATAACAGGCAACAGACAAACTACGCAAGAGAGCTCATGTCGAGAAAAATACCAGTTTGAATTGAAACTAAATAAGCTATATTACCTAATTAGTAGGTGCTGAAGCTTACAGGATGAATCCTCAAATTACTTACTTACAAACAAAGACTAAGACCGGATTGGACTCACGGTACACAATTTCGAGGATGCGCCAACCAAAAGTACATTCAACGTTTGCATCGTGATCTTAACATACCAATTGTGATTGAAGTAACGAATCAAATTACCATAGCTCACAAACAACGACTAAACAAATTTTAAGTAGTAACATATAATAATAAAAAAACAATAAGTTATATCAGTTCGAATGCATTTAGTCCTAATGTAAATAGCACCAGTTTTCAAACAAATATATACATATTTTATGAAATATATTTACAATACCTATAAAGAAAGTGCATATAGTGAATTTGAAATAAAATATGTAATTGAGAAGAAATATTTGGGGTACGAATTAATACATATTTATGTATTTACGAACATTTATATCGATATAAAGTACATGCATATGCACTTACTTTCATTACATTACTTACATTTTTCATCCTTAGGCGAAAACGGAAAACAAATAAATATATACCTATATTGTATTAACATTATTTAAAAATGTTAACAAACGCTTAAGTTGGTATTTTCCTCATCCACCTATTTTTATTTTAAAATAGCGTGAGAAATTTAAAAAACTATATTCCTTCTTCCGTACACTAGTATCTCGCAGTTTTCCAGCTTGCAAATGCGCAACTCATTATTTTTATCATTTTTATTTTATATCATTGAATTTTTTGGCCAAATTCTTTACAGTTTTTAATATGTTTGCTAGATTTCGATTTAGGCTTCATAATACCAGCAAAAGTCTAATGGCTAACATGGCCGTAAATGTCATTAAGTGGAACTGCCTTATTTTTTCTATCATGATTAAAACCGAAAAAAAAACCAAAATAAAGTGTTGAACATTTCGAACGCCACTCAATAATATACCAAAACTTTTATTCCTATTTGAAAAAAATGTTTGTAGCATTGTAAATATCGATCAAGAACTTTAGTACACGAGTTGTACTCTTCTTCTTAATTGGCGCGATAACCGCTAACGCGATTTTGGCCGAGTTTAACAAAGCCGTCGTTTCTTTCTCGTGCTAACCGGCGCCAGTTGGACACACCAAATGAAGCCAAGTCCTTCTCCACCTGATCTTTCCAACGCAAAGGAGGCCTTCCTCTTCCTCTGCTACCACCAGCTGGTACCGTATCAAATACTTTCAGAGCAGGAGCATTTGTATCCATTCGGACGACATGACCCAGCCAACGTAGGCGCTGGATATTTATTCGCTGCGCTATGTCTATGTCGTCGTAATGTTCATACAGCTCATCATTCCATCGCCTGCGATATTTGCCGTTGCAAACGTGCAAAGGTCCAATAATCTTGCGCAGAATCTTTCTCTCAAACACTTCAAGCGTCGTTTCATCGGATGTTGTCATCGGCCACGCTTCTGCGCCATACGTTAGGCATACAGGTAACGTTAGGACGGGCATGATGAGAGCCTTGTAGAGTGTTATTTTCGTTCGTCGAAAGAGGACTTTACTACTCAATTGCTTACTTAGTCCAAAGTAGCACTTGTGGGCAAGAGAGATTCTACGTTGGATTTCAATACAGACATTGTTATCGGTGTTAATGCTGGTTCCTAAATAAACGAAGTCTTTTACAACCTCGAAATCATAACTGTCAGCAGTGACGTGGGTGCCGATACGCGAGTGCGCCGACTGTTTGTTTGAAGACAGTAGGTACTTCGTTTTGTCCTCGTTCTCCACCAGACCCATTCGCTTTGCCTCTTTATCCAGTTTGGAGAAGGCAGAACTAACATCGCGGTTGTTAAGGCCGATGATGTCGATATCATCGGCATACACCAGTAATTGTACGTTCTTATAAAAAATTGTGCCTGAGCGATTAATTTCTGCAGCTCGTACGATGCTCTCCAACATCAGGTTAAAGAAGTCACACGAAAGCGAGTCACCCTGCCTGAAATCTTGTTTGGCTCGGAGAGAGGCTTCCCAGTTCTGACGGCGCTGCTCGTATTAAGCAACGTCATCTTGCATAGCCGTATTAGTTTTGCGGGGATACCAAATTCAAACATCGCGGCATACAGGTAACTCCTTTCCGTACTGTCGATTGCAGCTTTGAAATCGACGAAAAGGTAGTGTGTGTCGATTCTCCCTTCATGGGTATTTTCCAAGATTTGGCGTAGTGTGAATATTTGGTCGATGGTGGACTTTCCAGGTCTGAAGCCACACTGATAAGGTCCAATCAGTTGGTTGACGGTGGGCTTCAGCCTTTCACACAATACGCGCGCTAGAACCTTATAGGCAATATTTATAAAACTAATCCCGCGTTAATTGGCACAAATTGCAGGATCGCCCTTCTTATGGATTAGGCAGAGCACACTTAAATTCCAATCGGCAGGCATGATTTCATCCGACCATATTTTGCATAGAAGCTGATGCATGCACCTTACCAGCTCCTCGCCGCCATGTTTGAATAGCTCAGCCGGTAGGCCGTCGGCGCCCGCATCTTTGTTGTTCTTTAGTCGCATTATCGCTATTCTCACCTCGTTGTGGTCGGGCAGCGGAACTACAATTCCGTCGTCCACGATTGGGATATCCGGATCTTCACATTCTCTGTGACATGCGCAGCTATCACTTTATTGTACTCATGCTTCAATAGTAGAAGATTTTGTAATAAAATAGTTTTCTCGCTCACACATGACAAATCAGTTCCTTAACTGAAAAAGGATGATGCTCACTCTACGAGTTTTTAGTTATCTTCGTAGTAAAAAGAAAACTTCTTCATATTAAAAATTCGTTGGCATCACTGTCCTTTACTTTAAACTTGCTCATTGAAATTATTGTATATTTTCTGATTGCGTGAATTTTAGTAAGTTTTTCAACAAAACTAAATCATTTTATAATTTAATGAGAGATTTTCATTTTATAGATGTGCAATACCATATCTCGGAAGCAGCATTTTTTAGCTCAGCGCTGAAACTTTTATGTATGCATGTACATCACGTACAAGTAAATTCCAGTGTTTTTTATATTCAACATTATTAAAAAATAATCTTTTTTTTCGAAAGTTTCCTGGTGGCATCACTTGCTTTGATCTTAAGTAAGTAATAACACAGCCACAATCTCGAATGAAAATTATGTGGGGAGCCGAACCACTCAAGCATTTTGTGCGGCTCATTTTTGAAAAGTATGTCTTTGCTCGTACGAGTAAAGGTAGGCAAGAATGGTAACATGAGTCGATTTTGCTGAAAGCTTGATTTATAAAACTCCTGGAATCATAGATCTTTTGATTTACATAAAAATCCTAAAGGATGCTATGCTGAAGTTTCGCTGCCGCTAAATGTGCATATCAACAAGATAATGACACAAAACATACTAGCAAGCGGGTGAAATCATCGATTCACAAGAAGAAAGTCGATTTGACGTAGTGACAGATGCAATTGGCTGACCAAAATATTGTCGAAAAACTGTGGAGATGTCGAGAACGCGGTATCAAGAGCTAACTGTAAAAAAATGCTGAACTTTGGAAAATAATATGCGAGGCCTGGCATTCTATACCCACTGAAAGGTGCCAAAGATTGGTGGGCTCCATGCAACCCAGATGTCGCGTAATTATCAAAAACGATAGCCATGCCACTAATTGTTAAATTAATAACAGAATGAACGGCTACGGCCTAGAATTAGTACTTATTTTTATTCACATATGATTTTTTTTTTATGAACAAGTTGAACCTCTTATTTTGAACAATAACTGCGTTGTAAAATCAGAATACACAAATCAAATTTTCTATTATTTATAATAAACAAAAACATCAATATTTTCTCTGAATCATAAATTATTGACAGCCTTTCGAGTATCAATCTTATAGTCAATCTACTCTTACAAACTTTGCCGTATTCTTTCTTTTCTTCTCCTTTTTGTATGTCTGCTTTCAATTATCAGCTGTAAATCGACGCCGTTTATATTGAATTCATTAAAGAGATTGATAAAGTTCGTCCTTCGCAAGTGATATCTAAATTATCTAGTTCGAGTTTTCACTCAATTTTTCTGTCGTGGATAAGATCCTACCTTTCATCGTGCATAGCATTTCATCTGAATCTTTTACTGCGTTTTCCAGTGCTCCTCAAGATAATGTCTTAGGGGGGCCTAATGTTAATTCTATTAACGATTTATCCAAATGTTTGAATCACTCTGAATTTCTCTCGTATGCTAATGATTTGAAAATGTTCACCAGTGTTCCAAACCGCCTAGATTCTGCCAAGATGATTCGCTTCTATGGAAAGTGGACTAGTTGATTCATTAAGGGCAAGAGGTTGTGGTTGATGTTCCTTTTCGTTGTGAATACCACAAGCGCAGCTTTCGATGTGTTAAAAATGATTTGATCATACCATCGTACTAGGTATACTACCAGCTCATCAGCATAACTTTGAGTGTGTGGCCTTGATAGAGGCACTGATTGTTCTAGCTTTCAGCATTGATTCAATCCATCTTATGATGGGCTTATGTTCTCTAGAAATAGGGAATAGCTTATTGCCTCATAAGGTGCATTGTCGAAAGCTCCTGATATGTCAATATGTGCGCAAAGCGCTCTGTAGCTGTTTCAATACTAGTTACAAGACTGTGTAATGCAGCCTCAGTAGATTTGCCTTGTTGGTATTCAAATCGATCCCTTATGTGCTGATATACTCGTAATATTTTTTCCATTGTTTTGGTGGAAAATGATCTGAAACTAATCGGTCTCTATGACTTAGGTAATTGTAACCATTTGAATCCCGGAGTCCTTCAATTACTCTGTCACGTACCCACTGTTCTTGAATTAAAGCTACATCCAAATGTTCATTATTGAACCCCTTTTCTATATTAGTTCAACCGAGGCTGACTTCGCATGATGGAGACTTAACTGAAGGCATCCGAGGTGCCTTTCCGACGTCATTTGACGTTCGTCTTTGTTGGCCTTAGTCCCTTCGGCTTCAATTGTAACAGCTGCCCTTTCCACTAAGTTAGTTCGTTTGGCAGAGCTTTGCTTTGGTGCAGTGCTGCTGGAGCGCTCAAGCTTCGGTTTCATCAGCTGTTAAGCACGTTGTCTCGCTTCCTCTATGAATTGGCCTTAGCTTAAAAAAGGACTTGAGTCATTTTCTGGCGGCACCACTGAGCCGCATCTCTGACTTCCACTTCAGCCGAACCTGTGCTTCGTGATGAAGAAGTAAGAAGTTTCTCATCTTCCTCCGGAGATAAAACGGAAGTTTTCCCGCTTGGTTCTAGGTCCGCTTCTTCAACTTCCATTTCAATTTGCGCGCTGGCAGTGGCCTGGACCGGGTGATTACGGTTTTTGTCGAGTTTTTCTCTCTAGACCCGACATTTTCAATCAAATGCAAGCAAATGTCCTTGTTACTTTTTTAGGGTAGCAGCTGTCTCATCAGCAGCGAGACTGGTCTCATCAGCAGCAAAATGACACTAGGCAAATTCTCCTTTAGTAGTAGCTCTACGTAGTTATGGGATATTCGTGAAGTCTGTTGCTGGAATATTTGTGTATGGTACTCGTATATTCGATACTAATTGCCCTTTTGCAGACTACTGGAAACGATATTGTTGTATATTAGATCTTGTCCGTTTGTATTGGAAAGTGAGCGGAAGTGCATGTTAAATTTGTAATTGATGCAAATTCTTTGTTGATAGTTATGCAGTAGAAAATATTTGCACAAGAGCTGCCAGCGGTAAGTATTATTTGTAATATTTTAAATGAAAGAAAAAAAAAGCTACACAATCATAATAAGGCAATTTTTTCTGCTTTACATATTACACTTCACACAGGCGACGAACTCCTTGTAAAGTCATTAGCAATTTTTGAATAGATCATTGCGTGACCTCTTAGGGATGGATGTTTCATTTATGTCCTTGTTTTACCTTTTGTTGTTTAATTTTCGGTAAAGCTTGTCAGCGATAAATTTTCATTCAATAAAACTTAATATAAATGGAGTTTGGTGGCTCTGGATTTCCCACTATTAATATTAGTTCAATAAACACACCGGGCGGTACTATCGCTGGTTTTCTGTAGTTTTGTACGTAAATGGTTTTATAACGTGTAGTTTCTAAGTTACAGATATTTTTAAATTTTATATGATTATATAATAATTTATGTACTTTCTTTGAAAACGAGTGAGTACATATGTATGTAAATATTTAATTTTTGTTCTTTTTGTCAAAATACTAGATTTAGATTAAGAAATAAAGACGAAAGAATTCTCAAGTAAAATTAAAAGTACGTACTCGTACTATCCTACTGTTTACTCTGTGTAATTAATATTTGTAATTTTTAAGTATGTGTTTCGTAGCCCGTGGTGTTGTCATGCATAGCACACATTACCTCAATGGGGGACTGGGAAAAGACATAATGGTCCCTTGCGACGTCTTCCTCAGGTGAAAACGATACTTAATATATTAAATTCATTTTTTTACACGAAGCCCATGCAATTTTTTTACTGTGCATTTTGCTGCCTCCACCGGGTATTATTGAGGAAACTTCTCATGGCATCTAAAAAATATTGCTTAGTCACCATTTTTTTATTAGTTTTTAGTACTTGGAAGTTTAGGAAGTCATGCCTCCAAAGGCCTGTTTGGCGCAAAATTAATCATCCAATTTGGTTTTTGAATAACTTTTTTACTAAATAAAAAAAAAATGATTTTGAGTGATGGAAATCTTTTTATTGGCATTTAAGCACTCCATTGTTTGTCTGTTTGTACGAGTATACTGCAACTGTCTAGTTGACAAATGTCAAATATTATCGACGTACGATTTACAAAAATTATAAATCTTCCGGTAGTGTGATTAATTGTGTGCCACCTTATATGTTAGTTCGAACCAAATCGTAGAAATATAAATATTCCATTTGGCATATTAATTTTGTGCCACCTTCTATGTTAAGTCGAATAAAATGGTAGAACACGCAAAAGTACATATAATATAATTAGCAAACAGAGCTGACTGACAAATACAATACATTTTTTTAATAATAAAAATGGAGAGTTATTTTTATTGGGCATATTTGATATTATTAATTACGGATATTTTTTACACAGAATGTACAAGTAAATATTCGTATAACAATTGATTGGAAAATAAGACACTGCAGTTATACGGATTCCAGAGTTACGAGTAAAATACAAAACCAGTTAATTGAACCATATTATATATACTCGTTTACCATAACCACATACACATATCATATTCCCATTATCGACAATGTTGTAATATATAAGGACGGACATTAGTTGTATACGTTGATTTGAGGCCCTGATTATGATTACTACTAGAAAATTATATTTCGTTATGTTCTAGGTGTCACAAATATAAAGCCATATCTCCGACTTACAAGAGAGGTATGAAGAGAACTTTAATTAGAAAGTCCACAAGTAGGTAAAGAAATGTGCGCATTAAGCTATTCAATTCGCTTAAAATACATGTAGAGTGTTAAATCTAGTCAAATCAACTCAGAATTAATTGGCTCTCCTTTCCCTTTTATTGCATAAAACAAATGTAATACTCGTAATAGCGTTGCTATGAGTAAATAATTCATTTGCAAAATTATATTACCAGAAGAGTATTAAGACTTCCGCAGCTAATTTTACTAAAATATGTAGTTATGATAATTGATTATTTATGCACAAAAGTATGTAATATTGGCGAAGCGTTTATGTTGGTCGAAATGTGTATTTTAATATTTTTAATTTCCTTTTAACAGATAGCATTGAATATAAATATTACAAAGGAAAATGAATGAATAACCCAAACGTCCTTAAGTTCTTTCATAAAGGGTTTTAAATTATTTACATTTTGATTTTAAATACCATATAATACAAAGACGGTGGTATCAAGTTTTCCAGAAGGTTCCGTTCAGCTTACTTGCCTCTCATTCCCGTTTTCGATCTAGGAGCTCAAATTGATTTAATATGCTATAATGTTTCTACAATACTTAAAAATTGCAAATTGGATACACCTTTATATACCAACAAATTTGGCTACAATACGCATATATAAATATACTTAATTAACGCAAATGAGTTCAAATATTGTGCATAACTTTCGCGCATACCAAATGGTTCAGCATAAGGAATTTGCCGTAATGATAACAAAAATTTTAATTAATAAACTAACAATGAAATATAAAATTAAATAATGACTAGTTATTTACAGCCAATATTACATTTTTTCAACGCTCGACATCATAACTAACTGGATAACGAAATTACAAAAAAGGAAAAATACTATCGGCGCACCTATGCTAACCTTGCTGTATAACTGTCTTACAGTATTTAAAATTATTTAGGTAAAAAATCATCGTTACACATGACTAAGATGGGTAAGTTAAAATTATGGAAAGAATCACTAAGAAAAACAAATCTCCAGTGATTTTATTTCGAAAATGGAATAATTACTCATAATAATCGAGACAATAATTGTTGATGGGGTGCATACATATATAGCAGTTACTCGGCAATAATAACGAAAAATCTTACTTTAAACAATTAATGGATTGCTTTTAAATGTTATTTATGCACACCTTCAAGATTTATAGCAAATACATGTTTAAAATATTTTGAATATACCTCTAAATAATTTTGTGTGTTGTTACGTGTTCTTCATAAAAAACTTGTTGTATAACTCAAGTCACATTTTCCCAAAACGAATATTAATTTAAAAGAAAGTTTATATTTCGGTGCTTTCGGAGCCAGTGCTAACCTCGACAAATTAGATCCAAGAATGATAAAATACTAGATTACACAAATTGCAGTAAACATAATTGAAAAGTTGGGCTAGATTAATGTAAATAAAGAACATTGTTGAAAAGAAAATAGTTGTGTGTGAAAAGAGAACTGTAAACACAATTTTACAATTACGTCGGCTTAACAGCTGATTCTGACTAACTCACTGAGAGCGGAGCAGTTGTATCGATATATGCACAACCTTATGTATTTCTTTAGCCGTGATTTGTATCCCTCATTCGATCGTTTCGCATCAGTGTTTAATTCTACAAATTATATTTTTATGTATTCAGCACAGTGTTCCAGGTTCTGCTGCTGTCCTTGTCGCAATAAACGGGCATTAGCAAACCGTACAAAACCTCTCAGTTTTTTTTAACACTAAAATTTACACAATCTGTGTAAAATAACTCAAACTCTTTTTACATATCGGTATTTCGGTTTTCTGTTTAAGAAAAATAATAAATTGGTGCTTCCAATTGGCTTGCGTTATTCTGCCAAAGAAAAATCTGGCAGATAAAGTGACCTTTCAGGAAGGAATTTATTTTCTATAAAGCTATATTTTTAACCTAGCGACTAAAAATAAAGGTGATACAAGACAACGACGCTCGTCAATTCGACATAGATAAATGCTTTTAATGTGAATTTGGTTCTAAATGGAAACTAAATGACTTTGTTTTATCGTCATGACGTTTTTAAATACGCCAAAAAATAATAATAATATTCAGTGCTGCGACCTGAAAGATCCATTGTTATCCTTTCCTCAACAAAATTTTACCTTCATTGACCAACTTTCTCTCTACCAAACCCAATCTTGTTTACTCACACCCACAAAGTTTGTGACTTTGGCACACTTAAGGGAACTAGCTCTTAAGGGAGCTCCTTGTCGATTTATATTTTTTTTTAAATATACCGTCAACTGAAATGTCCCTGGTCTACTTCAAAGGGATAGCCCTCACAGTTAAGTATGTAAAGAGGCAGTCCCATATTTTTTCTTTCAGCGGAAGCTGAAACAGCGAACTATTTTTCGAAAGAGATGCCCTACGAACTAGAAAACTCATTTCGACTAGAAACGCACACCAGTGGGCGTAACGGTAAATCAAAATTTCACCAGTGAACATGTGATGAGTTCTGTGTGGGACGTATTGCTTATAATACAACGGCTACCTGATCTAGTCCCACTAATAACTGTCTGTGAATCTAATCAAAATGTCACATATGGAGGTTGCATGTCAAGACGTGTTAAAATTACATCCTTTATATGAAGCCCTAATATAACCTCCATTTCACAATTACTGCATAGCCGAGCTCACTTGCATCCACAAAAATATACGATGAGAATTTATCACAAGAAATATAAGTCGTAAAACGAGAGGAATCTTTAGGCTCCTAGCCTTTCCAAAGCCATTATACCCATCGTTCCCTTCTAAATATATATTTTCCGGTATATGTGTTATCCACTCTACATTTTAAAGCTATAACTGCCGCAGTATAATTTTAGATGTCATTGTAACATTTGCTAAATAACCAAACGGATCGAACACTGACATGATGATCATTCCCATGGCAGCCGGTTCTACGTTACCGGAATGCCTCGGGTTTTCTCGAACAAGGGCTGCCGCCCCAGTAAACTAGCCTTGTCTAGTGAACAGTGTATCACCCCACCCCTTACGTCACAGGAGCAACTCCTCGCAGCAATTTTGCTCTAAATACTTCTCCTCGGGGCTGGTTTTGAATCCAACTCTGGGCCATAGATATTCTATTGCTGCGTATACCTTAAACGGCTCCCCCGAACTCCACCTCGGCTACGTGAAGCAAGTGCAACGGGTGGAGTCACCTTAAGACCTGTTCAGACCTTAAGACATATAGGGAGTGCTCCACAAAATATGTAGCCACGTGTCCCTCACCCCCTGTGTTCTACTACCTTACCAAGAAGCTTTAAGCTACTTCAATATAACTGCAACGGACTCACGAGTAAGGCCGACGAGATAGTTGACTTTATGAGCCGGTACAGCATCTCAATAGCTGCGGTCCAAGAAACCGCTAGGTCCGCTCTGATCACCAGGGATGGCTATAGCGTACACCGATATGATCGCGAGCGAGACAATGGTCGTGGCCTAGCGTTTATAGTCCACCACACAGTGCAGTATCGTCTCATTGACGAAGGCATCGACCGCACGGACAGCACCTTAGAATGTCAAGGTATAGCCCTCCGGACAGGCGTTGCCGAGCTCGAAATTTATAATGTTTACATACCTACTGTCACCTGCGGCGCGACGGGATATCACCCTGATATAGGTGCGCTCATCAGAGGTGAAAACCGATTGGTTGTAGGTGACTTCGATGCGCATCACGATTTTTGGCATTCAAGCCTGCTAAGCGATTGTAGGGGACAACTATTGGCAGAGCAGATAGACGATTCGACATTCAGCACTGTGAATGACGACGCCGCCACCAGGGTAGTGGGCAGTTGCAGCAGCTCGCCTGACATAGCAATAGCTAGCGCGGGTCTGATAAATAGCACAACGTGGCGACCTATGCTACCGCTTGCATCAGAGCACTTGCCCATTATCGTCTCGATTGAGAAACTTGTCGACTTTGTTTCTGCGAATCACCGATCCTATTTTAACTTTAAAAAAGCTAATTTGACCGGCTTCGCGGAACTCACCGAAGACACCTTCGCCGCTCTTCCCATCCCCACCGATGTGCGCGCAGGCGAACGCGCATTCCGCAAGGTGCTCACAGCTGCTACGAGGCGCTTCATTCCAGCTGGAAGGCTCAAGAACATTCGTCCTAATCTCCCAACCGAAGCAGTCAGTTTAGCAAACGAGCGTGACCACCTACGCCAGGTCGATCCCGGGGATCCCCGCATAAGGGATCTCAATTTCCAGATCCGGCAGCTGGTAGATCAACATAAGGGGACCAAATAGGTTGAGCATCTGAAGACCTGCAATTTCACCACTGGTGTGAGTAAGCTCTGGTCCACCGTTAGGTCCCTATCGAACCCGACGAAGCACAACGACAAGACGGCTATCATTTTCAACGTTGCACTTCGTCGGACCCGAAGAGATGCGCGAGATATTTAAGCCGACTTTTTACCCTGCATCCTCCGTCCGACAGAACCAAGCGTCGTGCCACCAGAAGGCTGCATCAACGGACGAACGACAGTGCACCCCTTACTTTCTCCAGTGATGAGGTTCAGGGGGCCATCAACAAATCAAAATCAGCAAAAGACATTGGCCCTGACGGGCAGAACGCGCTGATGTTGAAGCACCTGGGACCATTGGGAGTAGGATTTCTCACAAGGGTTTTCAATCTGTCCTTGGCCACTCTCATCATCCCACTCTCAAAGCCCTACTGAAACTTGGGAAACCCGCCAACCAAGGGGAATCTTATCGTCCGATAACTCTCCTTTCCCCAGTACTGAAGGCACTTGAAGCCCTCCTACTCCCACTCTTCACGAAACACCTGGCCCCAGCCCCACATCAGCACGGTTTTCGACAAGTGCTAGCATATCCACTGCACTCACCGCCATAAACGGCCAGATGAACCGCGGGCATAACCAAAACCGCCCCTGCGAGACGACTGTCCTAGTAGTGTTAAATATATTTATTCAATAAATAATTTACTACACTGCAAAATAAGCTTTGAACCGCCTCATCAAAAGAAAACAATTCCACAATGCACAAATTATCAAAAATACGGACACACTAAAAACTTTTGCACAAAAACCCCAGTTTGTGTAAGTTGCACAGGTAATCACAAAACTATAGAGTGTGTTGTAGAAAATAGCAGCTATATATCAATATGTCAAACCGACAATGTCATATGCCCAAGTTATTTCTAACAACCCACAATCGTGACAAATTCTGAAGCAACTTCAAATGACGTCAGCAAAGAATTAAAAGAAATGATGAAGCAGGTCTTCACACAAATGTCAAATATAATGAATATTAACATTGTTCGTTAACAAAATAGATGGACATCGCTTGGAATGCGAACGGCTTGGGCCAACACTTGAAAGAACTGAAAGTGTTTATAAGCAATAATTCAATAGTTGTATTACTAATTTCTGAAACACACTTCTCTGACAAAGGCTTTGCAAGAATACCTAATTATAAAATATTTGTCACAAACCACCCTGACAACAAAGCTCATGGTGGCACAGCCATAATAATTAGACAAGACATTAAGTGCATGCAAGCGAAGTCAATCCAAATTGAAGACGATTGCGGCAAACTAACAATATCTGCTGTATATTGTCCCCCAAAATACATAAATTCCATATCACAATACTACGACTGTTTGAAAACACTTGGCAAACGTTACATAGCTGGCGGGGATTATAATGCCAAAAATGAAATTTGGGGTTCGAGATTGCCGACCTCCAAAGGACGTAATTTACTGGACGCCCTAAAAAGGAATAGCAGCAAGTTCATAAGTAGTGGCGACCCAACATACTGGCCAACTGATCCAAAAAAATTCCAGATCTGATCGACTTTTTTATAACCAAAAACGTTAACCACGAAGATATGTCATTTAAATCGTTAATTGAATTGTCATCTGACCATTCCCCAATAATAATGATGTATCAGAGCTCATATACGAAGGAATCCTCGAATAGAAACATATATAACAAAAAAACTTGCAGGGATACATTTACAGAAATAGTCATCCATAAACTTAACAATAAAATAAGCTTAAAGATCTTTGACGAAATCGACAGTGTGATAGCCTATCTTAATGACACAATAATGAACGCCACTATGAAATCCACTCCACAAGAAACTATCTGTTCCTCGAGCTACAACATGCCTGTACACATCCAAGAAAAAATCAAAATCAAAAACCGCTTACGTAAACGCTGGCAAATAACAAGGCTGCCACTTGACAAAAGCAAAAGGAAATCAAGCAAATGCTATTCGACCATAAAAATATGAAACTTAAGAGACGCATCGAAAATCTTGGGCCCGGTATAACGACAAACTATTTACTATGGAAAGCTACAAACAAAATCGAAAGTAAAATTTTATACAACAATACAACAAATCTTTACAAGGCTGAAGTTCTCGCAAAACACTTCAAAAGTACTTTCACCAACAATACGCCTAATGTGAACCTTTCCTCGACCCACGCAAAAAAAGATCCATGCAAACCAAAAAATCTTACAATAGAAGAAATAAATAAATAAATAAGTCTACTGCCAATATTATCAAAATTTTTTGAAAAGTTATTTTATGACAGAATCGATCCCATTATACAAAAGGACAAAATAATACCTTGCCATCAATTCGGATTTAGGCAAGTTTACAGAGTTACAAACAAAATTTTTGAAGAAATCGATGAAAAACGAACGTGTGAGGCAGTATATCACGACGTAGCCAAAGCTTTTGACACAGTCATAATTAATGAAAAGTTATATAGCTGGAAGACAATTTTATGTAAAATCCGAAGACAAGTATTCTGACATACTAGCAGAAATTACTTGACAACACCATTTAATGGTTCGAGAAATGGGGAATTAAAATAAACGAAGATAAAACCGCCCACGTCACATACACTAAGAAGAGAAAAAAACAATGCAATCCAATATTCATAAAAAATAAACAAATCCGCCACGACACAAGGGCAAAATACTTGGGTATGATTATCAGTCCAGTCAGCTGGTAGTTTGACGTGGAAAGTTTTGCGGGAGTTTTGAAACTGGATAATTTTTATAGATTTTGGGATGCTCTTTTCGAATTTCAACTTTGCCACCTCGTATCTGCGACGCTAGCGCTGTCATATTGAAAAAATGGCGTCTAAAAACACTTTTTTTACAATATCTCCATTCCGACGTTTTATGTTATTACGATTTTTTTGTAAAATCAATGGCTTTTGGCGTATGAGCGCCACAAAGTACATTTTAATATGCGTTTTCGAAAAAAAACTCATTTCCACACCACCTGGAGGTAGAGTAAGCGGCGCGTTTTTTTATCGTGGGCCTGTAGGCCTAATCCACATGTGATGCACACTTTCGAAAATTTAGCGCAATCTCCTACGTTTTACGGCTCCTGATGGACCAGGCGTTGCGAGTTCGTATTGGGCGCCGATCAAGACGTCGCAGACTGAAATCTCGTCCGCATCATCTGCGATACGATTATCAGACTCATCACAATCCTCTTCGTTGTCCGTTTCATCAAACGTTTGCTCTAAAATAGTCGCAGCTTCTTCTTCTTCATCGTAATCCAATTGCACTTGCGAATTTTTACAAGCACCACTACAATTTGTGCATATAACGGAGCATTCTGACATCCCTTTCTACATTTACAAGAAATAAGTTTTAACAAGGATTATGGAGCTGGGGGCTAGAGTGTCGTAACAGGAACTAACCCATTTTTGTTTCTGTTCCATCCCCATTGCTCTGCATTTTGTTCATTCCCGTACCACTGCTGAACCTGGTGATAGGTTCGGAATGAATGCTGGTGTGCTGCTGCCTCTGTTGGTGGTAGGGACGCAATATTAAATTTATTTTTATATGCTGATTTTGTGAAGCATGCATATCTGTACTCATTTAAAGACATGATTTTCTTACTTTTCACATCACTGTAACCGTATAATTCAAGAAGAAAACGTTCTCCTGCTTTAGCAATAATCTCTGGATCGACGTTTGGATTTTTAAATACCTGAATAACCTGGTTTAAATTAGGATTTTTTCGGAGTACATTAATGATCTTCATTTTTCCTTGATAAAAGAGTGCACATGTTGTATCACAGCCACTGAATGCATGCAGAAATAGAATATGATCTGCAACTGTTTGATCTATAATACTTTCTGTGCAATATATTTGTTGGTTAATTTTACCTTTTCCTGGTTTGAGAAAGTACACGTTTGATCGCGTAAATAGAGCTGTCAAAAGAATAAGAGATCTATATCTTCTATTACGGTGCCGAACGCTGGTGAAACACGTATTGCGGTCTTAATGATTAGCGTATCCGCATCTTCCGTGGCTTGTGAGACAATGAAATTCTCAGCTTCAAATTTTGTTTTCAACATTTTAATGAGGCGGTTCTTGTTCGCATCATTTCCCAGAAATTTATCTTGTTACACCGTTGGAATCATTGTAGAGAAATATACGAAAAAACGTGGTGGTGTAGGTGAATATTACTTTGTGCCGCTCGTACGCCAAAAACTATTGATTTTATAAAAAAATCGTAATAACATAAAAGGTAGGAAATTATCTCTAGTTTAATTTTGTATACATATGTTTATCTCATAAAATGCGTCGGAATGGAGATATTGTAAAAAAACTGTTTTTAGGCGCCATTTTTTCAATATGGCGGCGCTAGCGTCGCAGGTACTAGGTGGCAAGTTGAAATTCGAAAAGAGCATGCCAAAATCTATTAAAATTACCTAGTTTGAAAACTGCCGGAAAGCTTTCCAGATAACTCACTCTTTTTTACCAAATGACTGGACTATATGGAAAATAAACTTAACTAGAAGTTACACATTGGACAAAAACGTCGCGAAATCAAGACTAGGTTTAAACAACTTCATTGCCTTGAGGTAAAAAAATTCAACGCTCTCACTAGAAAATAAGATACTAATATTCAAAGTAATTATAACACCAATATGGAAATATGGCTCAGAGCTTTGGGGAACTGCGAGCAGTACAAATATAAAAATTATACAACAAACGCAAAGTATCTTAGCTTCGTATAATATCAAAAGCAGAATAGTATATACGAAATGATAATATCCATCGAGACCTTAAAGTAAAAGCAGTACATGACACTTAAGACACACAAATCGACTACTAGAACATTCTAACAGGGAAATTCGGCAACTTCCAATAAAAGGGGAAACCCAGACGAGGAGATTTAAGCGCAAACGACCACCTGATCTGCAGATTTAAATTGTGTCACAATTTTGTGAATAAGAATGACAAAATAAATAATTAAATAACGAGTTATTTTTTTTAAAATCAATTTATATAGTGTATTGGCTTCTAAATACTGTTGAAACCCAAAAAGAAAGAAAAATTGTAAATATTTTAAGTTGAAATAGAAACAATAATAAAGGGTTACAAAACAAAAAAAAAGTAGCGTTTGACCTGAAGAAGGATTTCGGCACAGTCAGCCATTCCACGCTACTAGATGATATTTATCAGGCGACACTCCCGCCACGGCTGAAGAGGTGGTCCGCAAACTACCTGAGCGGCCGTCATTCGTCAGTGATTTTTCGAGACCAAACATCACAGCAGAGGAAAATTAAGCAAGGTGTACTACATGATGGTGTCCTTTCCCCTTATTGTTCGACTTCTACATCCCGAAGCTCCCCCAACCACCAGAGGGAGTCTCCCTGGTCTTATACGCTAACGACTGCACGATAACGGCGTCGGGCAATGGCATCGATGGCCTGTGTTCCAAAGTGAACAACTACCTCACAACCTACAATTTTCCCCCAACAAGTCCACGGCGACCCTCTTTACCACCTGGACAAAGGAGTTCAAACTGCCCCTCAAGGTAAAAGTCGATGACACACCAATCCCGACAGTAAACAATCACAAAATTTTGGGTGTAACCTTCTCGGCGTACACAACGGCAATTGCCACTGAAGTCCAAAATCCCAACAAGGTCCTCAAAACGCTTGCCGGCAGCACTTGGGGCAAAGACAAAGAATTGTTGCTATCGACATTTAAGGCAATGGGCCGGCCGGTCCTAAACTAAGCTGCACTTGTCTGGTCGCCTAGAACTAGTGACACGCACTGGATAAAGCTACAGACATGCCAAAATACTGCCATGCGGACAGCGACCGGTTGCCTCCTGATGTCCCCCATTCAACACCTTCACAATGAGGCACACATGCTCCCTATAATGGAGCACAATAAACTGCTCTGCAACAACAAACCCTTGCAGACACCTGCTTGAGCCAGAGTCGCCTCTTAGGCACGTCAGGAGACACCTCTTAAGCTACGCCGACGAGATCCAGGACAAAACTGACAGAAATCTACTTGACCAGGCAGTGTTTAAACAGTCATTAAACGACACTCACCGGGAGACCGTCACTACCTTCTTAAGCTCCCGTCCAGTGAATGCCGTAATCGGAGTCCAACCACCACCTATGATGAAGAGCTCCAGCTTCCCCGTGAGACACGCGTAACACTGGCACAATTACGTTCTGTATACTGTAGCAGGTTAAACTCCTACTTATCCAAAATTGACCCCGACATACAAAACATATGTCCGGCATGTGAAGGTACCCCGCACGACACTAACCACCTTTTCACATGCCCTTTAAAGCCTACTCATCTAACACCCCTCTCCCTCTCCAACCCGTCGAAACAGCATGTTTCCTGGACCTACCTTTAGATGAGCCAGACGAAGACGACCGGTAATATATCCTACACTGACGGGAGTTCTATTACTGTCAAAACAACAACAACACTAACATGATAAGGATTTAACCTCAGCTTGATCTTCGATTCCCTACTAACATTTCATTTGGGACTCTTAAAAACATTAAAATGAATTGTCCGAAGAACGTTGTTGACTCGTTATGGCAGAAGTTCGTGATGGGTAGTATTACGACCGAACGATTCGAAAAAGTGAGAACCAAGATACCCAATCCTATTTCCGCTAAAGTAGGGCTGCTAAGAAGAAGGTGCTGCGATGATGCCACGTAATCCTCCAGACAGCTGGCGCAGAAAACATTGAAATTAACACCGAGTCTAACCGTATGCATACCTCGAGGACAATATGTATGTGTGATAAGCGCACCCAAAAACTTCGAGAGCTGTGACTTTGTTCAACTTAGAAGCTCCTCGAGCACCTCCAATCCACGATTGGCCAGAAGGATCTCGTATTCTTACAAGTTTGTGAAGTCAGCCAGCTTTCGCTTAGTTGACGCAGCAGTAGACCACTAGTAGTTATAGAACACTGAATCTATATTTTCTAATTCCCGAATGATGAAGAAGTTTAGCTAGCCAGCCAGTTTTCCACTGAACTTCGTCTATTGTAGTTTTGACAAATTGATGTGATGTGCTGACTAACATTCTAGGTGTACTTTGGTGACTGTATTTCATGGCTGCATTCATTGTACTTTCCCAATTTGGCCAGCTGCTCATTGTCCAGTTGAGTTTTGTCCAATTCTTTCAATCGTCTTTGCACGGTTTCAAGTGCTACTGGTTTCTAGCAAACTTCATTTTTCTTTAAGTTGTCGTTACGTCAAAGTCCCATACTTAACTAATAAGCGATATACTGATCACAAACGCGTTAAAAGATTTTCAATTGTTAAACCTCAAACCCACCATCATCGGTTGAAACCAGTTATATTACTCAAGACTGAACAAAATTTAGAGATGCGATTTTATATATTGTCTTTTAAAAGACGCGCCTTGATGTTGTTTTGAAATAAAACATGTAAAAATGTAGACTGTTTCAGGTTTAATTTTTTGTATTCAAAATACGGCTCTTAACAATTATATGTACATATATGTGAAAAATAACATCACGTCTTGAGAACGTCGAGATATCGATGTTGAAGCTTGTTCAGCAACACTTTGCACTACAGCAGTAATATTCTCAACATAATATCCAGTTTTTGGTCCGCCAGTCCTTTTTCTATCCTCAACAGAACCAGTTTCTCGAAATTTTTTTAATAACCTCGACTCATTCGGACGATTATTTCCACCTGAAAAATCACGAATTTGCGATATGTTTTTCTTAAAGATCGACCATTTTCATAATACATTTCAATAACTTAAACGTGTTGTTCTTTCGTCTAAAATTATACATTTGTCTACTTGTCAAAGATGACATAAAAAAGTTGCTGTCTAGGAATTATTCACTACTGGCATATCCGCATCACTTTGAGTTACCCTTTACTTTAATAATGGTGAGCAAAGTCCGTCTTAAATGATCTTCATGAATCGCTTTCCACGATTTTTAGTTCAAAGTATAAAGTTCTTAAAGATAAAACACCAAATTTTATACTGACTATGTTCTTTATTTGATACCTTTAAGTCGTAATTTTATTCATTCACATTTTATTACAGGAGATAAAACATGAATTTTCTAGTTGGTATACAAGTTTTAATATTTATAATATAATAAATATTACATATACATATGTATACAGATGTGAAATTTTTAACCAAACAAATCAAAACTGAATTATGGAGAACTCTATCATTTTTTGCTAAGCCTTAAAATTACCTTTACTTTCATCTCATCTCTTATATTACTACCTTCTTAATTTAAATTGTTGAAGCTTTATAAGATTGATTAAATGTTTTTTAATTTTATGTACACACAAATCTATGCTTATATTAAATTGAAAATACACAAATGTTTGCCCACTTCAAACTAATTTTCCATCAGCATGCCACATTTTTCAATAGTTTATATGAAAAATGTATGTCACAATTTTTATATATACATACATATATATTTTTTAAATCACTTGTGTCAAATCAGTTGTGGAAGTTCAAAATCTTTTATTTTATTTTGAAGCTTTTCAGAAACCTAAAATAATGCAATCACAAGACTATTCGATCACCAAACACAAGGAAATTACTTTATAAAGGCGGGTATGGGCGAGAAAAGGAAAATAAAATTGTATACTCATGAAAAAATTCAGTAATTATAAAAACAATTTTTGAACAGACACGACCCAGCTTCCGTGCCTTGCTTCTGTATTAAAAGATAACCACAGGTCGAGCGGTTTGCAAACAACATAGTTTTTAAAAAGCTATAAACCTATTTTATAACCTAGGCAAACGGCAGCGTAAATCGAGATTACCGGGGCAGTTAATTGTGATTTAAATTGTAGTATGACAGACGGATTAGTGAACAACTGATTTGCTTATTGGATAATTTTTTAACCTTTCTTTCTGCTTGCCATCTGAAATTAGAAAAACGCATTTTTAAGCTGCATTTGAACCATAACATATCACAACTTCCGGGATTAGCCGAAGTATCCTGTAGGTAGCTTCCGAACACCCGTTCGGGAGTAAGCTAACGTGAGAAGGTGAAGCATTCCAGGATAGCTAGTTATACGCTGGGTTTGGGAACCGCCACTTAAAAATCCCCCCCAAAGATTAAAAAAGCCTCGGATGAGAACTTCCTTTACTGACGACGACCCCTGCAAACGAACTAAGGCTGAAGAATTTGAGGGCATGCACCTGGAATGTCCGGTCCCTTAATAGGGAAGGTGCCTCTGCCCGGCTGGTTGATGTCCTCGTGAGAGTAACATCACTGCCATTCAAGAGATGCGATGGACGGGGCAAGGCAAGAAAAACTTTGGACCTTGAGACGCCTACTACAGCTGTCATGTAAAAGAGTGCAAATTCGGTGTCGGATTTTTGTGGGAGAGAGACTTCGTCGCCAAGTACTGTCGTTCACTTCGGTGGACGAGCGTCTCGCAATAATCCGAATCAAAGCCCGCTTTTTAACATCTCGCTAATTTGCGCCCACGCCCCTACGGAAGAGAAGGACGATGCGACTAAAGATTCCTTCTATGAGCGCCTGGGACGTTCCTATGAGCGCTGCCCCCGCCACGACATGAAAATTGTGCTTGGCGACTTCAACACCAGGCTGAGCAAGAAGGGGATTTTTGGTACCACAGTCGGAAAATTCGGCCTGCACAATGAAACATCCGCCGGGGCCCGAAACATGGTAGTCTGCAGCACCAGATTCCAACATAAGAAGATACACCAAGCTACCTGGTTGTCTCCTGATCGAACAACACGAAACCAGATCGATCATGTTGCGATAGATGGAAAACACGCTTCTAGTGTATTAGATGTACGTACGATCCGAGGACCCAACATCGGCCGTTGTCTACGAGTAAAGGTCCAAAAATCTTACGGTGAATCTTTCTCTTAAACCAAGCTTCTGCGCTTAGTTTTGTTTGCCTACTTAGTCCAAAGTATCACTTGTTGGCAAGAGAGATTCTACGTTGGATTTCTAGGCTGACATTGTTATAGGTGTTTATGCTGGTTCCTAAATAAACGAAGTCTTTTACAACCGCGAAATCACATCTGTCAACAGTGACGTGGGTGCCAATACGCGAGAGCGCCGACTATTTGTTTGAAGACAGGAGGTACTTCGTTTTTTCCTGGTTCACCACCAGACCCATTCGCTTTGCCCCTTTATCCAGTTTGGAGAAGGCAGAACTAAAAGCGCGGTTGTTAAGGCCGATGATGTCAATATCATCGGCATACGCCAACAATTGTACGCTCTTATAAAATATTGTGCCTGAGCGATTAATTTCTACGGCTCGTACGATGCTCTACAACATCTGGTAGAAGTTTCCTATTGGCCAGCATCTCAAGCTCTTCGCACATGTTAAGTGCTATCTAACAATAAAAGCGTTATTAGCGAATCAAATAATTTTTGCTGTGGTTAGTGCGCCCACATAGTGGTCACACAATTTATTCGTACAATCGCAGTTCACAAACAGATACTCCTGATACTTAGCACGATTCATACAAAAGAACACTTACAAATAAATTTCTGGAATTAGAGAACTTAAGGAATAACGAAATTTTATGCAAAAATACTATACGTACATAGCCACATAAAGAATATTTTATTAAAAATATATTAGAGAAAAGTACTTGTATTTAAACAAAAAAACAATAATTATATCAATAATCTGCGCATTATTTGCATTGTGGCTGCTAAAACAAAGAAACACAAAGTTACACATTGCATAAGTGGCGCCAGCAAGAGGAAGCGGGAAATAGCGATGATCCTTCTGCCAGAAAAATGTGGGACACAGATGGCGCTCTAAGCGGTAAGAAGGCGTTGTTCCTAAGCAACGACAGGTGGACATTCCCACTACTTAGGACTGATAGCGGCAGGCTAATCACCTACCCTGTCAGAAAAAAAACAGATTAGCGAAGCGAACGCAAGACTGTGTCTTGTCGAGGCCCTATGCTCCCGAGAGGAGTGAACAAGGAAAAAAAAAAATATTAATGAGTTAATCAATTATATATTCGCCGTTGCTGTTTACAACCACTTCCCACCTCTCGACCAATTTATTGATGCCGTTCCGCCAAAAACCGCCTGGTCTGGTTTCAAAGAAGTTGTTGAGCCAGTTTTGAAGGACCTCTTTGTTATCGAAGTTAACGCCTTTCATATGGTTTGACAGGGAGCGGAAAAGATGGTAGTCGGTCGGTGCAATGTCCATAGAATACGGCGGATGCTGAAGGACCTCCCATTCGAACTCTTGGAGTGCGGCTTTGACGACTTGTGCAACATGGTGCCTGGCGTTATCGTGAAGGAGTATGGTTTGACCATATCGATCAGACGATCTTTCCAGTAGAATAGCCTCATTCACGCGGTGTAACTGGGCAATGTAGAGCTCCTTGTTGGCCGTGGCATGGAGGCAGCTTGCTAAACTTCATCAGTATGTAGATTTCTACTCAAAGCAACCGCATTCAAAAAAATGACACTTCAATAACTGAGTGGAGTCAAGCAGCGAGGCCGCGTTAAAACAACATGGCGGTGATGAATGTCAACCTTTCAGTTTTTATTTATTTTGTTCGGCCCAGCACAGACAAAGCGGAAATTATTTGCGACACATGCAACAACACTTTTTCGTACTTACGGACCGAAAAACACTTTCTTTGCATTTCAAACAAATATTTATTTATTTATTTATTTTTACAAAAGTTACAATTAAAAACAAATATAAAAGAAAGTTAAAACAAATCAAAGACCTCGATTTCATAAGTCAGTTCACAGCGATCATACACTGGTTTCCAAGTAAGAACAGCATTACTGCCGATCCACTCTCAAAAATCGAAACTATCTACGTCAATCAAACCTTCGATTATAACGAATCTACCGACAACTAGCTAAACAACGAAGAATTCCAATCACTCCTCAACGACGGCTCAAGTCTCAAGTTCTTTTATTACAAAGAAATTTTGGAGAACTGCTTTTTAGACGATTTATGAGACTTCTGTCTCGCCACTAACCTGAAAGCAGAAAAGTTATTTTTAGCCCATGGCCAACTGCCATGAGTCAACCAGAAGTTGCATGCAATACCAAAAGGCGGAAGCATAACGTAATAACAAATCACCCATCTCATACGTTCGACGGAAAATAGGTTCGGCCATGGCAATATTGACATCGTCGGCCCCTTACCATCAAAACGAGGATTCCGATATTACTTCGACTGCATAGATAAATTTAAAACATGGGCCAAAGCATATCCAATCGAAACAATTACAGCCGAAGAACCCTAAAAGAAGATAACGCTCGACCAACGACGCCAATTCGAGTCGTCGCTCTTTCAAGACCTTAATACACTTTTTGGAATCCAACACCTTACAACTACAGCCTATCTCCCAGCTTTAAATGGACTCATCGAACGTTTTTACCGAAAACTGAAGACCGCGGTGAAATGCTTCCAAACTGATCTTACTATTGAGATGTGCCACCAATAGGATATCTGACTGACTCCATCAGAAATAGCATACGGTCGTGGTATAAGGCTGCGGGAAAAGTTTACGACAGCTGCAACTCTATTTGTAAGAGAAGGCACCGGTCGACCCTCTTTACAGCCCCTATATGAAGCCCTGTCTCAAGTATAAAATTCACGATTTTATTAAAATGAGTTCAGGTATCTCAGTATCAGCAACAGTGTTATTAGACCCTCCATTCTTAGTAATGGTATCATCTAGGCGTGATGCCTAGAGGACACAATCCACAATAATAAAGAAATCATCCGAAATTGCAAGGACCTTTAAAGAATTTGTATGAATATCAATCTATGGAAGACAAGTGTTGAAAGACACTTATGATTGACGAAGGAGCGCCAAGACATTTTGGACATTCGGAATTGATTATATTAAACAATTAAGGCAACTAGCAACAACGGTTATCGGTCTGTACAGGTTTTAGAATTGTACAAAATTTCGTTGAATTGGAACGCCATATATTTTCGTGCCCAACTTGACACTCCGCAGATAACAGAAATTTAAAAACTGTCGAGTACCAACTGTACAATCTGGTTCCGGGTCGCTTAGGGATCTGACAATTCAACCAAGCGGAAAAGATGGTATACCAAAAATCAATCTAGAAAAGTAAATATATGCTTACTACATGAGCGCTGCCTTCTACACCACCCATGGCTCTCGACATGCAGGTATGAAAGCTCTACATAGATATCCATTGCAAATTTCGGACTAAGGGCAAATAAATTAGACTGAATGCAAGCATGCCCTGGAAAGATTTCTGATTTGGGCACTGAAAAATTCTCGGAACTCCCCATATAGCGGCCGCCGTAGCCGAATGGGTTGGAATTCGGAAAAAACGTAGGTTTGAATCTCCGAAAAACACTAAATTGAAGAAAAAGTTTTTTCTAATTCGCCCCTGAAAAAGCTCCTCATAAAAAAAATTTCGCCGTTCGGAGTCGGCTCTAAACTGTAGATCGCTCCTAGGAACGTTTACAATCGCGGAGCATTTTGAGATTTTCATGATGCTGTCGATAAATAACCGATATCCCCTATAACTGAAATTTTATGGTGGCCGAAAAGGTTTGCGTCAATTATCGGTTGCGGCGCGTCAGCGTGGACAAAATTCCGCTTCAATGGACGTCGAAGGGCTAAGTTGAGTGTAAGGAGCCTTCCACCGTATGCTCTCATTTTTGGTTTGTTAGCCGCACATCTGCCGAGATTGGAGATATTGATGGCAATCTGTTATATCATACAAGTATGGTATCACTTTCGCGGAATCTATATAATTATTAACAAATTACGCACTATTTAAAGCTCCAAAAAAGCCACTTACAGATGAATCTGATAAATACGAGGATATCTAAGAAGAAAGAGATGAGGATATCTTTTTCTTATATATACATACATCATACATACGTACATATACGCGAACAAGTTATAAGTTCACAACAGTTTCTCTAGCGTGAAGGAAGTACATCAAGGCAGCTTGATATGTATAATATTATATAATGAAGGCCATATTCGGTTCTGTTTATTCTCTTTACTCTGCTCCCTTCATAAAGAACTTGAACACTTTCAAGTTTCAATACGAATCTCCGATGGCAATTGTCAACCGACACTATGTTGGCAATTGTCAACCGACACTTACTATACAACGCGCGGTGTCTAAATGGGCCCGCTGAAGCGGAACTTCCCATCCGCTACCATCGAGATAGGTTTTGACCACTTGTGCGACATGCAGCCGAGCATTGTCATGATGAAAGATCAATGTCTCATGTCTGGTTTCCCATTCCGGACGTTTTTCCGCAATTGCTCGCTTCAATCGCATAAGTTGTTGTCTGTAGAGTGCTCCGTTTATCGTCTGACCACTTTTCAGTAGTTCGTGGTAAACGATTCCCTTCTGGTCCCACCAAACGCAGAGCATTACCTTGCTGCCATGGATATTTGGCTTTGGCGTCGATGGTCCGGGTTCGCCACGCTTAACATACGCTGCCTTGCGCTTCGGATTGTCGTAGTGAATCCATTTCTCATCGCCAGTAATAATGCGATGCATAAACGACTTCGCTTTGTATCGTTGAAGCAGCATTTCGGAAGCAGTGACACGGCGTTCGATATCCCTTGGTTTGAGTTCGTAAGGCACCCAGTTTCCGACTTTCTGGACCATTCCAATGGCTTTCAGCCGCTTTGAAATGGCTTGATGAGTCACGCCTAACGTTGTCGCAAGTTCTTCCTGGGTTTGACACGGGTCTTCGTCCAAAATTGTCTCCAATTCGGCGTCTTCAAAAGTTGGTGGCCTTCCTTCGCGCTCCTTGTCGGCTGTGTCAAAGTCACCACTTTTGAATCGTCGGAACCAGTACTCGCAGGTTGAAATTGATGGAGCATTCTCACCGTAAGCCTCACACAGCATCCGATAACTTTCCGCTGCACTTTTCTTCAGATGGAAGCAAAATAGCAATGCTTCCCGCGAATGAAGTTTTGTAGGCACAAAAGCTGACATAGTCTTTGTATAAAAAAATTTTTTGTTTACACTTCGACGAAATGACACAAACTAAGAAACGACACTTAATGATGACGCTTTCACATAAAACTCGTTACACAAATACTCAGTACAATTTGACACTAGTATTACTATATGTTTTAAATCCTTTAAAACTTAGTTGCACACCCTTAAATTTTCTTTCAAAACCTTTCCTAAATTAAATATTTCATTTCACTTAAAAAAACAGTTCATTAGTTCTAAAAAAATTATACGTTATAAAAATTAAATGCATACAAAAACTGAAATTCAATTTGTATTTGCTTTGTTTTGGCGGATGTAACAGTTTTGTAAGCATATCAGCTACCATTTTATCTACGCCAATATATTATATATGTAGTATATTGCATCTTAATGTGGCCGACTTATAGTTATAGCAGTTATGGCCGTCTTATATAGTAGCCGTCTTTTTCTTACAAGCACTTTGATTTGATATCGACGACGTTTGTTTGTAACACAAGACTATTAATTTAGAAGCTGTATACTCCAACTCCTAACCGCTTAAGTCAGATTGATTATTGAGTCGCAGCCACCATTGAAATTAAGTAATTCGGTCTCACAATATGATAGGACTATCTTACGATGCTTTTTGGTAGCCAAAACAATGGCTGCAATTCTAAACGAAAAAACATAGACAGTTGTCGAATGACAATAACTTGCATCATTTGCTCAGTCAACGTCATAAAAACCAATAATGTTCTCACAGCTCTTTAAACTAAGTATTTATAGATGGTTCAATTGAGATATTGCATGACCCGCTTTACCCTAGTGCACCCTGGACAGCAAGTGAACAGCAAAGCAGATACTAGTTCGCGTGATCTGAGCAGCAAACGGCAGAAGCTTTTGATTCACGTTAAGTGTTGTGCTTACAGGTTAGCACTGCTCTTTGCTTAAAACGTCTAATTGCATTTGCAAGGAGGCGAGATTGGTCGGCCTTCATAGTTTCCACTTAGACATTTTGAGTTCTATGTATACCAAAAAACCGACGATACTTTACCAGACCCATCATTTTAAATGTTTTTTACACTTTTTTTTCAGTTTATTCAGTATTATTGTGTCATTAACGAGGAGGACGACGTCATCCACATAGACAGCAACGAACAGTAGTTTACTGTTAGTAACTAAAAAATGCACATTGTTCGAAATTAACTGGCGTTGAATTCGGCTTTCTGTTCTGAGTGCCACTAGAGCAGTTATAGCATCCATTTTATGGACGGTAAAGTCATATTTGGTCACTGAAGCGAGAAAACCCCTATTTGAGGTATGTCGCTCAACTGGCGTAAATTTCTCTTCGTAATTGATGCTTTGCTTTCGGTTGAATACTTTTATTACAAGGCCTGGGTTAGGGCGCACAGGATATCTATCAGCATTTTTACCTTTTTCTTGAATAGGCATGACTTTCTTACCAACAAATAGAGCTGATAATTCCGAGGTGCCGTTGGTATTATGCAATTCAATTTCCTCTCAGTACATACATATGTATGGAGTTACAAAAAAGTTGTAATTTGGTCGTAACATACAATGTAATGGCTCGGAGAGGCGTATTCCTCCAGCGTTCAGATCGGTATTCATATTCTAGATCAAATGTGTCATCCTTATCTTTCAACAGTCAAATCGCTCACAGTTATTGTGTAATGCCTGTCGCCTGTAGATGTATGGCTGTGGTTTATTCGTACGAAGTTGACAAGCGCGTCAGAGATCAAAAATATAATACGAGTATATGCAGTCTCCACAAGAGCGTTTTGCTCATATAAATATACACTTCGTTGGTTCATGTCTCCTTTGCAAGGAAGAACGTTATTGCCCAATGGTCATCGACCTATGCACTCGCTGGTCAGACGCAACATCTGCGCCCAATAGATATTTTATCTCAACTGCTGCATTTGTCTTATCTTAACTTAAGTGCCTTACGATCAACTCCCTTAACTCGATGGATTACTTAACATTGCACTAATTCAGCCAAGCACAATTGCTTCATTTTTATCTTAACAGTGTGAGAGAAGCTATTCTAACTCTGGAATGTCTATTTACTATTTAAAGTGGAATTCGAGAAGACTGAAAGACTTCTGAGGCAAAACCATCGACGGTGATGACAAAACTAATTCTCTAACGTTGGTCTTTCTCGATAGCGGAGAACTGGAATGAATGTTTTTTCGAAATACCAATATTTTCTCTATGACCGTTTGTTCGAAATCACCTTTATCATTCGGCAACTGAGATTTGTTAACTCAGATAAGATGAATAAGTTTATTTGCAAATTAAGGGTTGTGATACTGTGATTGTGATTTAACAGAATAATTTTGAAATATATTTTACGCGTATTTATGATTTTATTATAATATTTCAAATTGAGAAGTTTAGTATAGCTTAAAATAATATTCAGCAAAAGTTGTATTTGTTCTGTTGCTCATAAAAATGGATTATTAGATGCGAAGCTTTCTCATTTTGTAGGAGCGCACCCAGGAACTCATTTGAGTATTTAGCTGCACTGCCAATCCCTGGACAGATAAACAGCTAATAGACCAAATTGTTAGATTTTAAGGCAATGCTGCATTGCACATATTTTCTCAGAATTTATATTTAAATAAGAGGCTAAAAGGGAAATATTAAATATCACAGTTAGTACAAGGAACATCATCCTTTTAAGCTAATATATTGTTGTAATGTATTTTCAGCTAGAAAATATAATATTAAAAGTAAAGAATAAGTGGGTTCAGGGAGTTTTCAACGTCCTAAGTTAGCAGGAGTAGATTGGATTGAAATTGAATTTAGATATCTTTAATTTATGGTACTGTACAAAGAAATCATTTTCTAAGCCATATGAAATTCAAAGTTATCTTTGTTAATTTGTTGTGTTTTGTTGATGTTTTAAACATTTTTTTTTTGTTACCTTGTGGAACACTTCATGGACAAGTCGGGTCTGTTTACCTTACAAGCGAACAGCACTTGGGAATCATTTTAACCGAAATTAGCTCCGCCATCATTTCTGCGTTAGTGAAGGAAATTCCACCACTCACACCTGCAAGAAAAGAACGTATTGAATACACATTCAACGAGTGGAATTTTCCCAACTACCCCATGCATGTTGCCTTTAAGTGTCCACGAAATTCTGGAAGCCTTTTTATAACACACACTTTTTTTTAATTTAAAGCAAAATATAAAATCAAAACCGAAATAAGTTGTATTACATTTATTATTTCGCTTATGTTTAATATATAAAATGCTCATTAGGCAAAAAATAAATAAAAAAAAAATCAATTCAATTAAATGAAATCTTGTAAATAAATATTGTATAAATTAAATGAAGTCAAATTAAATAAAAATAAATTAAATTAAATTTCCTTACTACTTCTTTGGTGCTTTTCAACTTCCTCGTAGGCCATTTGCGGAAATTTTGCATCCAACATATTCCCTGTGCTTTTTGGCAATGGCTTCAGAAGTGACTCCAAGTGCTGCAAAAGAGGCTTAAACCTGGAATTCTGAGCCATATAGGCTTTTTTAATTCCACAATGCAGTTTGCTACTGAAGATTGCAGAGCCACATTAGAATTGTGAGAGCGTTTTGCGGATGCACTAGGTGTCAACATCTGAAAATATGAGTATTCGAACTCAAACACTTCACTCTCAAAATTGAGATCCTCCAAATCGCACACACTTCCCGATTTTTTTGCTTTGCTAGTATAGTACCACTTGTTGTCTCTGAGGCTCTTCCAGGCTGTCTTGCAAGATTCCCCTGAAATGTTGGCAATGAGTAAACTAAACTATACTATAATTTCTTAGGTATTGCAACTTACCAGGTTTGCCAACAATTTGGGTGATTTTGTACCAAGTGCTGGATAGTGCGTTTCGGTTGCTGCGATCCTTCGCATTGTCCCAAATACATGGAAATTCTTTACCAGTCACCAGTAATTTCTTCCTCTTTTCATTATTCAATTGTATTTTCGCCCTTTTTGTGGTGGCTGCCGTGGATTTTCCACCATACGCAAAATTGATATTTTTAAGTAAACTTACTTGTTCCAACAAGTTGCGAAATTTTAAACTTCTAGACAGTTTGTCAATTTTAAAGAACTGTCAGTTTTCACTCAATTTTAAATGGAACAACATATTAAATTCCACGCATATTTCACGGCAAGACAATTTGTAATTTGGATTTTGAACTTACTCCTATGCTTAGACTTTTTATATGCATACAAGTTTTTATGCACAGATTTCGTTACTGATCGAAATATACCTATGTTAGTCCAGGAATATGTATATATTAAGTTTCTTCGATTTTTAAATTATTTATTTTAAGTATCAAAACATTTATGCAAACTAGAAAAGCCATGTTTTATTCCCTGTAATAAAATGTGAATGAATAAAATTGCATTTTACAAAAGAACATAGGGCGTTGCCTATCGAAATGAACGTGGGCAATGCTTGACTCAATGTAGAAATTTTCAAATCTTTTCACGCAAATAACTCAAAAATGGTTTAATGAAACGAAATTTGTGCAAAGTTTCAGATGGAACACTTTAATTTAATATGATATATCATTTGCGTCTGTACCATTAACAGGTCGCTGGGAGAATAAGCGTCTTGTCTTAGAATAATTAAATTTTTTTATTTTTTAAAAGCTTACTTGATAATATAATTATAAGTAAACTCAAGCAAACGCAGCGCAACAGCAGAGGCTTTCGGCTGTCTTAGAATAATATTTAGATTGTCTTGAATTAAATATATATAGATTATAATATGTGGATGTATTCTTCACATTTGATGTTTGGAACACGACAACATCGAAGATAAAACATTAAATGAAGATGAAGAACCTATAAATAATACACATTTTCAAGAAAACGTTATTTCAACTGGAAGTTGGCGTAGTATAAGGTAAAGAGGTCAAGAGGTAACCAATTAAAATTCCTTTAATTTACCGTAATTCTAAATACAATTTTTCTCTGAAATAAAAGCTTTTTTAATTTACTTCATATGGCTTCATGTATTTGTTTTTCATTTTTCAATTAACATAAATTAGTGAAAACAAAATAACTCTTAATTCATATAAATATACATATAAGTATATACATAGAGATCATACATAAGTAACATAACAGCACGTTTTTCACTGTAACCTTTGTTTTGTGCATTCAGGAATTAGTAATTCCTGGCATTAAATGTACTCAAAAATGTCCTCGTCTTTGATTTTCTGGTGCGATTTGGTCTGCACCTACAAAATATCATTCATTTGAATAAGAATCTCGTATACAAGTAGTTTTAGCTATGCTTAAACTTTATTTCAGTTCTCCATTTTAAGTTCAATTTAATTCATCGCCCAACAAAATCGCTGTTACAAATGGCCGAACATCTGGTTATGTATGATAACTCACGACGGCAGCCGCCACAGCCAAATGGCATGTTGTGTGACTACAATTCGGAAGTCCTTCGCCCTTCGGCAAACCTCTTTACACTCGGAACCATCAAAAAGCTTCTGAACAAAAAAAAAAACCACTTGACGTTCGCAGTCGCCTTAAAACTGTAGGTTCCTCCATTTGTGGAGCAACATCAAGACGCACACCAAAAATAAGGCCAAATACCCAATGTAGGGTAAAAGCACCAATTGTACAGTCCGGTTTACTTGATTAGAGGCAATACTTTTTATGGAAGAAAATGGTTATTAGAGCAACCATATTACAAGGATTTCTGATAATTCAAGTGAATACTGTACTTGGCACGAAAATATTGTATTATTCCATCTAAGGGTATTTCACAATAGTAAAACTTGTAATATTATGCTTGATTTATTGGTTCACTTGAATAGAGACACTTGGGGGGCTGTCTAAGGCCATAAGCGCAGCTGGGCTGTCGCTGCAGACACATATAGATCTGCCTCTCCATCGGTTTTCCACAACAAAGTTCATCGCTTCTTGAACTGCATACATCTCCGCTTGAAACACAGATGCATGCATTCCAGGAGCAAAGTGCAGTTTTGTCTCGCTGAATTCCCCGTACACCCCAGAGCCGGAGCCATCCGTAAAAATTCTAAAACAGTGTTTGCTGGGCTCATTTTCTGAGTTTGACCACAACTGAGCCTCTGGCCGCACTACACCGTATCTCTTTTAAAGTACGACTCTTGATGCAATGGAGTCAAGGGGCATGGAGAGAATCGTTGGATCGACGTCCTTCTCTGTTCTCCAATCCAGACCACTGATGCATAGGTGATAATAGGTTTTATCATAGCCGTGTAGATCCATAGAACATTGCTGGGGGAAAGACCCCACGTTTTCAAAAAAGCCTCCTTTGCTTACTATCGAGGATTACTCCAAGATATTTAGTTTCCTTGGATAGCTGAATTGAGTCCATCAAGCTTCCTCCTTCTGGTGAAGAGGACAATACCAGTCTTGACGGGATTTGCCGATAGCCCATTCGCATGCACCAAGTGTCAATCAGACCCAGAGTTTTCTGCACTTTACTGCTGATGTTCATAAGCGAAGGGCCTGTTACCAAACAAGCAACATCATCCGCATATGATTGTGCGTAGACTCCCGAATCGTTTAAAGTGGGGAGCAGAGGATCGATTACCATGCACCAGAGCAATGGAGACAGCACACCGCCTTGGGAGTAGCGTCTATTAACCCCGGATGACACCAGCAGACCTTCCTCTGCTCGCACCAAGACGATTCTTTGGGCCAGCATCGAACGAATCCAATTTACTAGCACCCGGTCTACGCCATGCCTACTAGCAGAGCTACACATACTGTCAAAAGTGGCATCATCAAATGCCCCTCTATGTCTAAAAAGCCCATAGCGTAGTCGATGGCCAGCTCTACCCTAGCAACAAGGTTTTGCAGTGCCGACTCGCAGGATTTTCCACTTTGATAGGCATGCTGAAATGGAGACAGAGGGTGAGCCTTCAGCGACTTCTGACGTATGCGCAATTCCACCAGTCTATCGAGACTTTTCAGCATGAAAGAAGTCATGCTGATTGGTTTAAAGCTTTTGGGGCTGGTGTAGTCGTCTCTTCCAACCTTTGGGATAAAAGCGACCCTCACCATCCTCCAAGATCGTGGTATGTAGGCCAGTGCCAGGCATGCCGCGAAGATTTTCTTCAGGGCTGCTGTCACGGACTCTGCGCCTTCCTTCAGCATGGCAGGATATATGCCATCTAGTCCGGGCGACTTGTAGCTGCCAAAAGATTTGATGGTAAATCGAATGGCAACCTCATTCACCACAGATCTGGCAACGAACCAGTCATGCCGAGAAGGTGTAGCAGCTCTGACAAACGCCACTATCAATAAGGGCTGTTGCCGGCTGACGCGTATCTGATTACCAGGAAAGTGAGACTCCATCAGCAAGCTGAGTGTCTCACTTTGCCGCTCCGTGAAAGAGCCATCAGATTTCCAAAGTGACCCCAGCTTTGCAATTGGGTCCCTTTTCAGGATCCTAACCAATTTCGCCGTGTCACTCAGAGATTCAATACTGCTGCAGAATTCCCTATATGAGGCTCTTTTCGATTCCCGAATAAGCCTCTTGTAGTTCTTCTGAACATCACGGTATCGTTCCCAGTCCTCAGCAAGGTTAGTCTTGAGGGCCCGGTTTAGAAACTTTCTCGACTCACGCCTCATCGTGTGGAGCTCTCGATTCCACCAAGGAACGGGAGTCCGGTTAAGGGGAAGTCGAATTGGATAGGCTCACTCAAAACATTCAGTTAGGGCAGCGTTGAGTTTCTCAACAGCCGCCTCAATGGCCTGTTCTTTTCGAAGTCTTGGTGGTGTAACGTCAAGGTCACGCAACGCCCCCCTAAACTTCTGCCAGTCTGTTTTTCTGGGGTGTCTAGAGGGCAATGGCATTTGTGCCTCCTCGCCACACTGAAACTCAATGTACCTGTGGTCCGAGCACGAATCTTCGGCAAGGACTTTCCAGTTCTTGATTGACCATCCAAGTTTTGTGTTTGATAGGGCGAGATCAATCACCTCCTGCCTTTTAGCTGTTACAAACGTTGGCTGTGAGCCCTTGTTATGTATTTCTAGGCAAGAGGACGCGGTAAATTCGAATAGTCGAGAGCTCCGTCCATTGCTCTTGCTGCTGCCCCAGATTGTATGCTGGGCATTGGCATCGCAACATAGGATGAGGTCCAGATTGCGCTGCTCACAGAACCTCACGAGACTAGTGGCCTTCCCGGGTGGTGGCCCTTTCAGAGCATCGTAAGGAAAATAAGCAGATGCAATCACAAACTTCGACCATCCGCGTCTACCTCTGTAACACACCTCAGCCGCTACCAGGTCTTGGCAGCAAAATTGCTCAAGACCCGTCATAGTGAGATGGGATGATACTATAAGACCGGTCCTAGGTCTACTCAAACTCCTGTCATATAATAACGTGGCCCCTTTCAACGCTCTTAAGCCACAGGGGCGGCCCTTGAAGACCCAGGGCTCTTGCACTGTTGTTATGTGAGGTAATGTGTGCAGCTGGGTACTACTTAGTAGTGCAGTAGCGGCTTTGGAATGCTGCAAGTTAATCTGCGTCACCGTCAAGGGACGGTAGCTACAGGAACCGTCCGAGCCACTCATTTGGGATAGACATGGAAAGTGGCAGTCCCAAAGAAGAAACTCAGACGGTTCCCGTACCGTAATTTCATGAAATCAACACTGGCCTCATCCACTCGCACCAGAAGAGCAGCCCCTTTCTTTCCTTCCCGGTTTTTTGCTCTTAGTGTACGAGAGGACTCGCTAAAGCCTCGTGTTGATGCCCGGATTCTGAGCACGTAGACAGGATAGGACATCCGTCGTAGACAGGTCTGGATCCGGAATCCAGCAGATGGCCTTCCTGAGGGGTACACTCTCCTCGCTGTAGATGGCGAAGCGAGTGGTCACCATGGGGGCCACGTTGTTGCCCACGGTCCTGATCCACTCGAAGTTGGCCAGAGACGCGCACGTCACCTTCATGGTGCCATCCTTTGTCTCATAGCCCTTCGCGTTGGCTTCAGGACCGGAGGCAATAACCTGACGCATTATTCGACTTTTGCAGTATTTGATTTCTGCATCCGTCAGCTGATAGTCAAACCTTCAGAAGCCTTCTCGCTATAGGATGGCTTGGCCGCACCCTTGGATGTGCTTGGACGAAGGTCCTGCTCCCCATCCTCCACTGACGAAAATTTCGCCGGGCAGACAGCTGTGCTGGACTTTTTGTCGAGGGGGGTCGTGGAAAATAATGGTAGTTTTCCGTCTCTTAATTCAGAGATATTGAGAAAATCAGTGCTCAAGCAAGACAATTTATTAAATGGTTTGGACGAGTCCACAGCACTTTCATTAAGCATTTATATTAAAGCTGTATAAGCCAAGCCTTAGACATAATTTTAAATAACTTAGGACAATTTACTATGGCATACCAGCAAAACGTATTTCTTATTACCGAAAACACTATTTTGAATAAAATTCCTCCAAATAAGGAAACAAAATTGATGTTTCATACAAATGCACAACATATGGCAAAGCGTCAAAGCGAACTGTTGAAAATGAGGACAAAGTCTTGGTTAATCAACTTTAATAATGTCTAAGTTTGCCGAAAGCCCTAGTAGCCAGCGCTTATCTTTAATGGATTAATTCCGTCTCCTCCTCCGTAAATGGATCTCCGTCTTGGCTAACACAGTTTTTATACTTTTTACAGTCGCAAGTATGTAAAACTTGTCTTTAGCGATTTTTTGTGCTTTTGTGCTTAGAGTGGAGCTTGTTGCTGCACAAGCCAACCTGTCGTCTCCAATTATTCTTACCATAGTTTACAACTCAAGTCAATACACATAAATATTACGTTGCACGTTGGCGACAACGATGTCACAATGAGTGGCATAGACTAGATTCAGACACTGCAGCTCTCTTGGCATTACCATGTCATCCGAATGGATACAAACGTTTTAGCCAGCGAAAATTTTATTGCATAGCTTAGTGTTTATAATTAGCCACAATTCGCAAATGACGCGCACTCCTGAGGTTAGTCATAATCCCTTTGACGGCTAAAACGGCATCTTTGGAGAAGAAAAAAACGAAATAAACCGAGAGGAATCAACGCGAGCAAATAAGAAAACTTCCTTGGAACAAAAATCCTTCAGCCCTCTCAAAGAATTTGTTCGACTTTCCAAATTACGGAAATGAAATTAAAACAAACAAAAAAATATGAAAAGCATAAATAATGAATCCACAATTATTACTGTGCAATATGGAAGTAAGTAAACATAGTTATTAAATATCCTCGTAATAGAATTTTCGAATTTAGTGGCCAATGTCCGGGAGAAAATGTATAAAAGACTCCTAAAATTGTTGGTACCTAACGATATTAGTTCGGGCCTCTCAAGAAAATGCTCAATGAAAATGTTATTCATATATGAAATAGTAGTGGCAAAGAAGTTTACACATTTAATATTATATTTGGCACTCTCATAGAAGAACATTTCCTTTAAGAAATAATAGGCTCCTTCCATTCGCTATGTGTAAGCAAGTGGCGAATAGATGAAGCAACTTGTATAAATAAATATAAAAGAGCTGCCAAAAATTGCATTTGTTTGGAAGCACTTAATGGGTATTAGTAGACCGCGTTCACACAGGGAAACATTCGTTGTTTCAACTTATGACTTGTGATGTTCGTGGTCTGTCAACACCCTTTGTATTCACGTTCTTCTAAGTGTTGTTTTTGACTGTATAAACGAACGAGAAACGAACAATTGCAAGGTATACACGACGGAAACACTAATAAAGAATTCATAAAGTTGAAGTAACAAAATTTGCTCTGCATGAACGCGGTCTAATATAAGAAAAGAGTGTTGGCAGGGTTGCCTTGTCCTCTTTTCTCAAAATAAGAAAATAGTAACAAAAAGTATGTCTTAATAACTGATAACTGCATGGCAAAGTTTTTTTTAAGCATTTTTGCATAGACTCTGCCCGTTAGCATAGATAATAAGATGGGAAACTCTTTCATTTTGAGAGAAAGCGCGCCCATGAGGACGTTTCAAAACTTGGCAGCATTCACACATTATGGGATTTTGAACAGCTGATAGGCGAAATGGCAGGCTGCCAGAAGAAACGCGCCAAAAATAACTGACGAAAACAGTTTTTTTTTCTTAATGGAGAAATAACGTGTTGAAATGTTCATAACTATTTGTCTTAAAATTAATTCAATTGAAATGTAATAATTTGAATTGAAGTGGGTTTGCAGAATCCAAAGCTCGTTATATCCTTTTCGGCTTGTACTTTTAATTAGTTTTGTGCACATATGCACATGAATACGTTTTACTCGCACATTCATGTAATTTTATTGAAAACTGTGTATTGGTTTATGTAAAATTGTATATACGTAAATATTCTATGGTTAAAAAGCGTAGGTAAGGGAATTGAATTTGAGTTTGAGATATTTTACAAAAATTAAAGGTAATCTGCTTTAACTTATTCTGTTCGTTGTTTGATATTTTTTGTTTGTTACCCACTTTCTGTGTTATATTAAAAAATCGCAATATGCCATGTACTTAATTATAACTTATGTTTTCGTGTTCATTACTTTATTATTATTAAATTACTATCGTATTTCAGTTTTAAATAATTTCATTTACATATAAATTTTTTGCTTATTTATTTACATATTTCATACGGATTGTGCTTATTTGTAGTATATGTAGGTGTACACGAGTGATATAAGGCTATTGGGCAACCGCACACTAAATACTAACCTCAATGGTGGTGTGGAAACTAAAAATTCCCAATTTTAGTTTAAAAAATACCCAATTCATGTTTCTACCGGTGTGGAAATATTGGCAAATGTTATAAAAATGCACATTTTTCAGCGCTCTCACATGAAAAAGAGTTACCCATCTAGTCATCTATGCCGTTAGCCTCTAAGATGTTACTTAACTAAAAATAAAATTGGGTTGTATTAGAAGTAATTTTTAAGCAATTAGTAAAAATAACACAGGCCAACAACCAAACAACTTTTTCGATAATTTTAACTAATTACTTTGTAATTTGGTGTCCTGATTACGAAAAAAATTATTAAAAAGTTATATCACCCATCAATTTTTCACATTTTACAATTAAGTAAAAATAAAGTTTATGTACCAAAATGTATCGGATATATTTCACAGTCCTGCGAGGTACAGTTTCTAAAACGGCATGGGTGTTTCTTGAAGGTTTTTTTATGCTGAAAACGAATATGACCTGGCAATTTGAGGTTAAATAGTCAAAAAATGCAGATTTTGGCCATTTTTTAAATTTTTTTTGAGCAAGGTAAAGTTTTTTTTTAATTAACCACAACGGCATCGTAAAGTACTAGTCTTCAGCTTTAAAATCCATTTTTTTAAATATTTTTACGATTAATATAAAAAAAGTTATACTACTTTGAATTCGCCCTTTACAGGGGCGTTAGAGAGTTAGTAAGGTTGAATTTGCGTATCTAAAAGTCTCCAATTCAAAATAGAATAATTTTTTTTAATTCTCAAAAGTCCTGACGTGCTGGAGCATTTTCAAGGTCATATTCGTTTTCAGCATAAAAAAACCTTCAAGAAACACCTATAGCGGTTGTAGAAACTGTAAAAAAGCGAAATTTCGCAGGCCTGTGTAATTGTTTAAAAACTTCATTCATTCTGTTGTCAATCAATAAAATAAAAATTTACAATAATAAAGGAATTTTAAAAGAATATTAAACTCAAACATTTCTCACAACTTAATATTTTTCACGAAAATTATAAACAAGTAATACGAGCTCGTGGTTAAATTTAGTGAACATTCAATATAGCGTGAGTGAAAAATACAAAATTTTTATTATCTTAAGCATTACATTACATCATATGTTACTGCCCTCGTTAAAAATAAAAATTTTAATTGTATTGTTACTAGGGTAATGTAATAAAATTATTTTAGAAAATCACTTCAGCAAACGAATGAATACTACAAAGATTAACTGTATGTATACTAAATAAAATGTTAGGTACATAATACCAATACTATACAATTTTGTACATAATTTTCTAGTAGTGGGGAAATGTAGAGATTTTCATATCAACTACAGTACTGCACGCAAAAGATTGCCTTTCAAATCTGTTTTATTTTGGTTTTAACATGCATACATTTTCTACAAAAGGTTCTTCGCTTGTACTTCAATCACTGCATGTGTGTAGCCATTACATTTGGATTTGTATTAATTTGTGCGAGTGAACAAATGTACATACGTATTTTTTTTATTGCTTGCTTATCAAACGCATGATTACACACATATTTGTTTTTATCAGAATTGAAATGGAAAATTTAGGAATACTATACTCGTAGATCTCATTTTCGGGTCCTTAGTGTCTTTCTTTTTTTGATGGTACATTTTACGTCTATTAATGAAAAAAGAGGTTGTCTGTAAAGTCGGTTTACTGACGATAGTTTAACGTGATAACGTCATAAGAAAATACTGATTGAATGGTTGCATTTTTCAAAAGAAAATTTAAATTTTATTTGTTTGATAGATATTTTGTATGGATATAGAGAATGAGTTAACATTAACATAACATAATATAACATAACACAACACAACACAACACAACACAACACAACACAACACAACACAACACAACACAACACAACACAACACAACACAACACAACACAACACAACACAACACAACACAACACAACACAACACAACACAACACAACACAACACAACACAACACAACACAACACAACACAACACAACACAACACAACACAACACAACACAACACAACACAACACAACACAACACAACACAACACAACACAACACAACACAACACAACACAACACAACACAACACAACACAACACAACACAACACAACACAACACAACACAACACAACACAACACAACACAACACAACACAACACAACACAACACAACACAACACAACACAACACAACACAACACAACACAACACAACACAACACAACACAACACAACACAACACAACACAACACAACACAACACAACACAACACAACACAACACAACATAACATAACATAACATAACATAACATAACATAACATAACATAACATAACATAACATAACATAACATAACATAACATAACATAACATAACAAAACATAACATAACATAACATAACATAACATAACATAACATAATATAACATAACATAACATAACATAACATAACATAACATAACATAACATAACATAAAATAACATAACATAACATAACATAACATAACAAATTACCCCGTATTAAAGCACTTATCAACAGCTTTCATTTGATACCCATATTGTACATACACGTCCGAAGGTTACCCGGGTCCACGTTTTGAACTATATCTTGAGACCCTATCTACCAATAGGTATTCAAACTATACGGAAATCATCTTCAATACCTACTTAACATTGTGTGTAAGTTTGGTTTAATTCGGTTCAAAGACACGGCGGGTCCACGTTTTGGCATATATTTCGAGACCCTAGTCATCAATAGGTATGAAAATTACCCCGTATTAAAGCACTTATCAACAGCTTTCATTTGATATCCATATTGTACAAACACATTCTAGGGTCCACGTTTTGGTCTCTATCTCGAGACCCTAGTCACGGAGCGGATGGAAATACTCTGAACTAAAGCATTCACCAACAGCTTCCATTTGATACCCATATTGTACATACACATCCGAAGGTTACCCGGGTCCACGTTTTGACCTATATCTCGAGACCCTATCTACCAATAGGTATCCAAACTATACGGAAACCATCTTCAATACCTCCTTAACAATGTGTGTAAGTTTGGTTTAATTCGGTGCAAAGACACGGCGGGTCCACGTTTTGGCATATATTTCCAGACCCTAGTCATCAATAGGTATGAAAATTACCCCGTATTAAAGCACTTATCAACAGTTTTCATTTGATACCCATATTGTACATACACAGCCAAAGGTTACCCGGGTCCACGTTTTGACCTATATCTCGAGACCCCAGTCCCGGAGCGGCATGAAAAATACTCTGTACTAAAGCATTCACCAACAGCTTCAATTTGATATCCATATTGTACAAACACATTCTAGGGTCCACGTTTTGGTCTCTATCTCGAGACCCTAGTCACGGAGCGGCATGAAAAGTACTCTGGACTAAAGCATTCGCCAACAGCTTCCCTTTGATACCCATATTGTACATACACATCCGAAGGTTACCCGGGTCCACGTTTTGACCTATATCTCGAGCCCTATTTCCAAAATAAAATATAATCCATGTTACTCGTGGAGGATGTAGCTTTCGAATGGTGAAAGAATTTGCAGTTCATTCAATGCAATGAGCAAGGAACTACATATGAGCAAGGTAACACTAATGAGCAAGGTAACACTAATGAACAAGGTAACTCTAAAGAGCAAGGTAACACTAATGAGCAAGGTAACACTAAAGAGCAAGGTAACACTAAAGAGCAAGGTAACACTAATGAGCAAGGTAACTACATATGAGCAAGGTAACACTAAAAAGCAAGGTAACACTAATGAGCAAGGTAACTACATATGAGCAAGGTAACACTAATGAGCTAGGTAACGACACATTTTTTCGTGCGTGCAGCCTGTAAATCGAATTATAAGACGTTATCACGTCAAAAATTGTTTATATAATTTTATAAAATTGTATATATGTATATATATTATATATATGTATATAGGTTAGAATTCATAGTAGGTAGTACATTCATACATATGTGTATGTGTACTAATTACCATTAATATATTTTGGGCGGGTCGGCGAAACTTTTTTATTTTTTTTAATGGAAATAAAGTTGGTTGAAATTATTTTTGAAGCCTGATAAGTGTCTTCCCAGCCTCAGTACTGTGACAATTGTCATAGAAGCTACACACACATTGTTTACATGAATTACCATCTTGAACAAAAAGTTCCCGGAGAATTCAAAGTTTAAGTTTATTCCTCAAAAGTGATAATATCGCCTTCAAAGTTCTCTCTATCAATTGCAACGCACTTATGCCAACTTTTGATTCAGCTCTCGAAACATTTCTGGAACTCTATATCCGGTATAGCCATCACAGCCGTCTTCGATTTTCCAATTGCTTCCTTTCAGCTGTTAAAACATGAGAAAAACATAGCAGGAAGCCATATCAGGTGAATTCAATGACTGTTGTCGTCTCATTCTCGGTCAAAAATTCACGGGTAATGATGACACACACTTGGACAGGGCATAATCTCGGTGCAAAATCTACGAGTGATTTTTTTGCAAATTCTTTCTTTTTTGAGGAATTGATTTACGTAAACGTCTCATAACAGGCAAATAATAGTCCTTATTAACTATCAGACACTCTGGCAAAAACTGTGAGAACTCTTTTTTAACTGAAAACGACGTGATTTCTTGGTCTTGTTTCATTCGAAGTTCTCTGCTCACGCACCTGATGTCTGGATTGCGTATCGTACTCATAAACCCATGTCTCACCTCCAGTAATAATAGGTTGATCAATGATAGGTCGGATTCAGGTTTGGAAATCATGTATTTGGCGATATCAAAGCGGCCCATTTTTTGCCTGAAATTCAGGTCCTTTGCAACCAACTTTGCTGCAACATGCTGCAAGCCAAAATATTAATTACAATTTCCTGAACGGATCCATAAGCAATATTCTAGTCCTCTGCCAACTTACTGATGGTTAATTTGCAGTTATTAATCAACTTTTATTTCTCTTTATGGATGTTTTCATCAGTTTTCGATATCGACGACCTGCCACTACGTTCGTCATCCTCGATGGACTCACGGTACCTTCAATACAACTCATAAGCGGCTGTTTTCTTTAAAGTATCATTACTCAAGCAGTTCCCCAACATTTTTAAAGTTTTCGCACCATTAAATCCATTTTTAATGCAACATTTAATACAAACTCCTTGTTGCAAAATCAAATCCATTTTTAAAAATGTTAAAAATCAAAAACACGTGCAGAGGTAGATTTACTCAAGACGCCGTAGATTCTGCAAATATCAAGCAATGGCGATAAAATTTTGGTAGTAATATTAATTACAGGTGTGGCAACCTAAAAAAAAAAACTTAACACAAATCAGTTGACTTAGAGAGGGAACTTCCGATCAAGGTGGTATTATATATGTTGAACATTTTTTTGTTAATTGAGTATTTTAAAAATTTTCCTCAAACGACACAAGAAAGCAAAAATTTATGGTACCAGTTTCGTCACAATAAACAGATTTTCGTCCTGCTGAATTTCATCAGCCACGATTTCGTCGTGCCAGTCATTGTTCGGTTATTCACTCTTACCTATATCTATTTAGTGATTCCCCTTTCGTTATTTAATGGCAATGCAAGGCCTAATTTAGAATTCTCGTCCCAGTGAGCGCTACTCTTCTTGGGGGCTAAATGGTAACCTGTCATTAAAGTCCATATTTTAAATTTGTTCCATATTTTAACACATTTAGGCGACACAAAATAGCTTCGACTTATCAGAACGGGAAGTTAATATGAAGTATAAGATAACCCCCTTCATAAGCAAGAGAAATTTCAGCAAATAGCAGAAAAAATATGTGTATGTCATGTTATTCTAGTTTTAATGTTCATCAGACCTGAAGGACCTGTCATTAATTGAGAGGTTGCATATTTAATGGCATGAATCTATTATGTATATATCTATTTGTGTATGCATAAGTCCTGTTATACAAACTAATTTATTAATACATTGTATATTTATTTCGGTTTTCATACATCCATTCATTTTCATTACACTAAGTATAACGCATTATTTGTATTTGTACTGGTAATATATGAATGCATATTGCATGTTTTTTCAAACTTTTAAATAACCCCATGCTAAACATTTCTACTTTATATATTTGTATATGTATCTCTATTTTCGAATGATTGATTACTGCTACATGCGAATGAATTTATATCAACGATCAGTGTACTCGAGGTCGTGCTGCTTGGCTGGAACGGGGACGACGTTGCAGCGTACAAGAAGCGCAACAACAAGCAGCTTGCCATCGTCGTTGGGTGAAACGCAACCGTGTAAGTATTTTTTCAACATACATATTTTTTCTATTTTTCCTCCGGTAGAGAAGTAACTACCCAACTACTTTTATATTTCGATACTTATATCAGAGAATATATCTATAAATATATAATAAATAGAGACAATTTCTTGCGCATGAAGAATAATAAATATCAGGATAAATATCTTGATAAGTATTGCCTGCGTGAACTGTAAGTTCGACGAAATTTTCACTGTGCCAGCATCATTGAAATGAACGTAAAAGTTCCAAGCTTCCAAATCGTGCTTAGTGCTTCCTTTGCACTAAAAACGAAAGGATCACAAATTTTGGTTTTTCCTTTCTTTTCCTTTTCTTCAGCAATTTTTTTAAGCGCTTTCATAGAATGATTGACGCCATCACACAATGCTTATTATCAAGAGATCAAGTGCCCTTCACAAAAAAATTTGTTTTGATGTGGCTCGTATCTCTCAGGAAAAATGACAGTTGACCGGCAATAACTGATTGCCATGATAATGGGGTACCGGTTTCATACAATGTGAAAATAATTCAAAAGGTCTGGCCAAGACCAGACCGTTAATCGGCTCTCACCGAGTTTGAAAGAATCAGCTGAAATGGTGTTGATTATATACGAAAAAATCAACATAGCCTTCGCCTATGTTAATTCGTTGCTGTGTGTCGTCGTACGTGTAAACATTGTGCAAAAATTTTTAATAGTATGGCCCAAGGATGCTAGTTTAACCAGGTTTGGCCAATAACTATGATGAAAAAAAATTGTGAGGAGAACTTCGGCTACCACGTCTCGGGGGATTCGCCAGCCGAATTCAGTCGTTGTTCAGATGGCAACAAAGCAATACGAGTGAAGCTTGCTTTGTTTTGTTTCGTATATGATTAACACAGTCTTATCGCCAGCCGAAATCTGCACAATAATCTCACACATATTCACACACTCGTCAGATCAGTCGTTGTTTAGACGACAACGAAGTGACATTGTGTCAATGTTTCTCGTATATCACTAACTCGGCCGATTCAATTTGCCGGCTACGTTAACCCATTAGCTGCCCTATAAGTCATCTCAAGCTCCTCGCACTCACGTATTTTGACCTCTTGTTTCTTCCTTCTGATAATACGTTTCTCTTCCTTTTTCAGCTCCGGATATTGATCCCACATGGCTCGCGTTGCGCTTGATCGAACGGTGCCGTTTTAGGCAGCATCTTTTGCTCTTCGTGCCAATTGTTTTCAGCTTCGCCAAAATCCGATTTCTTCTACGCCGGCGGCTTGCTCCATTGCAGCTTTCCGATGTCGAACATACAGCGGGTCCCATAAAATGGGCGTGATTCGTTAAAATGAAGAAGCGCAGCTTTGCTCTGTAATCTTTCGATACATTGGAAATAAACAGTATAAATTGAATTCCAATTCCTTCAACATTGACCTCAGAGTATTATAAAGAGTTTTCCTAGTATAAGAATCCTCAAAATCTCGCGCATTGCTTAAAAAGACATTGCGCCCAATACTGGTCGAATTTTTGAGTTAGAACGCTATACTTTTGCCAAAAGTTCACATCGAACATGATACTTTTAAAAATTGTGCAGCACATGTTTTTGTAATTCAAGCAAGCTCCTTCTTGGAATTACAACAGCACAATTGAGATCATCAGCAGACACACCTTAGGCAGTAATATCCTTGAATAAATACCACCTTGATCAAAAAGGTCCCGGAATATATTCAGAAAACTCAAAATGCAAGTTTATTTCTCGAAAAATATATTATCGCCTTCAAAGTTCAACGGCGTTTCATCTAGCTCTCAAAACATTTTCGTTATAGCCTCAGAACCATCGTCGATTTTTCCATTACTTCCTTCCGGCTGTTAAAACGTGTTCCCGTAGTGGTTGTTTGACTTTATCAGGAACAGAAAAGAATCGCAGGGAGCCATATCAGGTGAATTCGATAGCGATTGGATGGTATTCGTTTTGTTATCGATCGTAAGTCCGCAGATAATGACGGCACCCTACGACGGTATGTTATCATGGTTAAAAACCCACGAGTTGTTTTTATAAAAATCCTTTCTTTTTTGGCAAATTGGTTCACGTAAACGTCCCATAATGCGCAAAGAATAGTCCTTATTAACTGCCTAACCTTCTAGCAAAATGGGTAGTGTATAATACCGTTGTAATCCATGGTATTTTTTATGAAAACAAGTTTTGTATTTTACATATCAAAAGAGCAAAATTGTGTGGAGGAGTTCTGGCATAGATGGGGTTGCGGTAATGATGTGGGGTGTATGACAGCTGGTCACGTGGAAAAATTGCAGTGTATTAATTCAACAATTAATATGTTTGCTTATTTAGGTATTCTAAAACGAAATTCAAAACAAGGCACCGAGATGCTGGGGTTATCAAATGATTACTGTTTTCGACAAAACAATAATCCCCAGCATAAATTATTGTTTCCTATAATGGCCCCAAGCACCTCCCCAATCGCAAGAATTAAACCCTATTGAACACTTTCGGAGGCTCCTGGAATATTACTGTCGAAGAGACTACCAAATTGGAAACTCTATGCCCAATTGACTTAAGGAAGTGCATGCATTTGCACGCAGAAGTTTATATATTTTCTGATTTGTAACGGTTTTCGGAAGGCGCCACCTTCTGTATTCTCTACATTGTGCAGCCAATGTGAGACTGAGACTGGGCTTAGTCAAGGCAGATAAACATTTGCTAATTAACATATCATTATGAAATATCCTTAACTTGCCAGTTTCTTAATAATGAAACATTCAATATATTTTTACACAGATTCAAGATGCATCCTTGGGCGGCTCATCTGACGACGAAGACCTCTTAGGGGTATTACGAGGGCCCAGTACTTTTGCGAACGCCTTCCTATATGTGGGTCTCGGTACAATTGCTTTGGGTTTGGTAATAGCATTTGTCGGAACGGGAGAAAAAGGCTTCAAAACAGTGGAATTGCGCCTCATCGGACCTTCGTTAATAGGTAAGTCCAGTAGCAAAAATCCGTCATTGTCTGGTTCCGCTACTGACACTCGAAATGGTAGAAATCAGTTTGCGTTAATATTCTATTTGCAAAATGACAGACTAGTTCCGAAAACAATATTTCGACGGGAGTGGCTGTTTCGAACAATGAACCACACCACAGAGTGGGGATTTTTTTAACACATATTGTTCAAAAATAGCTACAGTATGCAGTTTTAATAATTTTTTTGTTTCTTTGCACCGTCGTAGCTACCATTGAATGCTTAACTACGTATGTATGTATGTATGTATATTATGTTTTTATTTCAAAAAGATAATTATGTGTATATATACTTCCTATAGGTACTTATACTCGTAACTAGTAGAACGTACGACTTAACATTGATATGTTGTCAGTCGGAATAATTTAAAATAATTATATGATGGCACATTTTCTGCATTTTTAATTCAAAGGATTCCGGTTCAGGTGTATTATTATAAAATGGAAACAATAACTTAAACTTCAGTACGCACAAAATATTAATGACGATTACAAAATGAATTATTTCTAACTGTACAATTTAAATATGGTTTGATATAAAGGGCTTTCCAGGCGGTTATTTTGATAAAAGATCAATGGTTCCGTTGCTTGTGTGGCACGTAGCGCCGTCTTGTTGAAAATAAATGTTGTCCAGATCAATACCATCCAATTCCGGCCATAAAAATCGTTAATCATCTCTCGATAGCGCAATCCATTCACCGTAACTGTTGCTCCAGCTTCATTTTTGAAAAAGTAAGGTACAATAACTCCGCCGGACCATAAACCGCACCAAACAGTCACACGTTCAGGATAGAGAGGCTTTACAACAATTACTCTTGGATTTTCCGAACCGCATATTCGACAATTTTGCTTGTTGACGAAGCCACCGAGGTGGAAATAGGCCTCATCACACAAGATGATTTTTCGATGCAATTCCGGATCATTTTCATGCATTTCAACGACCCAATCAGCAAAGACACGACGCTGTTGATGATCGGCCGGCTTGAGTTCTTGTGTTAACTGGACTTTATAAGCCTTAAGACTCAAATCTTTATGCAAAATACGGTGTAATGACGTTTGTGGAATGCCTAATTCCAAAGAACGACGAGGAATGGACAAAACTGGGTTTTCTTCAACACTTTCGGCTACAACAGCAATATTTTTGGCTGTTCTTGAGCAACGTGCACTGGTTTTATTCTTCACAGCACTAACTTGTCACATAGTAGCAGTGTCCCAATAGTAGCAATGTTCCAACGTCCAACCTGGCATCCAATACAACCAATCACATCGTATCCCAAGATAGAATACTCTGGGCGATGAAAAACTTTCAAACATACAAAACAGCCGGCCCAGACGGGATATTCCCAGCCATGCTGTGGAAAACTCGAGAAACGACGATTCCTTGGCTGGAGGTATTTTTCAGGAAAATCCTTATGCTAGGGCATATTCCAAACGGCTGGAGGAGGGTTAAGGGGATTTTTATCCCCAAACCTGGTAGACGCTGTTATGATACAGCGAAAAATTTCAGACCCATCACCTTATCCTCCTTTATTCTCAAAACTCTCCAGCGATTGCTGGATGTATATCTCAGAGAGAAGATTACAGACACAACGATTTCACCATCTCAACATGCCTACCTCAAAGGAAAATCCACGACAATAGCTCTTCACGAGGTTGTAAGTACGACTGAGAGGAGCATAGAATACAAAGAATACTCACTAATCGCTTTTCTCGACATAGAGGGGGCGTTCAACAATGTTAGCACAAGATCCATAATTGAGGCTCTTAATATGTTAGGCGCAGACATAAGTCTCAACGAATGGATAGAGAACAAAACTAGAATAATCATCGGTGAGGTAGGCAGCAGCACGGTAAAACGCTCTGTCAACAGGGGAACCCCTCAGGGAGGAGTCTTATCCCCTCTACAGTGGTTACTAGTTGTCAACAATATACTTACCAAATTCAAAAGAAGGGGAATGAAAGTAGTGGCGTACGCGGACGACATAGTGCTCATGGTTTCAGGTGTGTTTCCAACCACAATCCGTGCGATTATGAAAGTAGGTCTGGTATTACTCAGCAGTTGGGCCACAGACTGTGGTTTAAGTGTAAACCCGAGACAAACTGAACTGATGCTAGTTGGTTGGTTGGTTAGAGTGGTGATTCATCCAGAATCCAACTAGCGCTTCCGCACCATTTTGTTGCCACATCCTCGTTACCAAATTGTTTAACAGTTATTTACAGCAGGACTATATCCAGTCTGTGCGGTTTAGGAACCTTATTAGGTTGTTGACTTCTAAGCCAGACAGCTGCTCGAGACTCTCGAACAGCGGTTTGCCCAGGGTTAACATTCTGTCCTTCCATAGGGCAGGGCATTCACAGAGGAAATGGAAGATTGTTTCTTTTTCACCGGTTGTTTACAACTATGACAGTATGTGTTATGAGGGATGCCCATTTTGGCGGCTTGTTCTCCGATAGACCAGAAGCCAGTTATGACTGCCGTAAGTCTACAGGTGTCCCGTCGTTTCATGTTTATTAATGTCGACGATTGCTTGAGGTTGTAGGTGGGCCATAACGTTCTGCTGATTTTGCATTTCGTCTGGTCTCCCCATCTGCAATCTGCAATTCGAAGGTATTTTAGGGAAATTGCATTCTTGACCGCACCTAGTGGAGTGAATACTGGTACTGCAAGAGCGCTATTCATGGCAGATCCCCCTCTTGCCAGTTCATCAGCTTTTTCGTTACCTTCTATGTTCCGGTGTCCCGGGACCCAAATTAAGGTTACTCTGTGGTTTTCACTCAAGTTGGTGAGGCTACTCCTACTTTGCTCCACCACTTTAGAGGTTGTTATAGTCGCGTCCAGCGCCTGGATTGCAGCTGGGCTATCCGAAAGAATAGCGATATTGCCCTTGAAAGAGAAATCTGCGATTAGTAACCTACAGGCTTCCCAATTGTTAGTACTTCCGCTTGGAAGATGCTGCTGGTATTAGGGAGACGCACAGATTTTTCAATTCCAAGTCTATGAGAATATATACCAGCTCCAACACCACAATCCATTTTACTGCCATCTGTATAGACTGTGGTATCGAAGTTGTTTAGAGAGAATCCCTTATTCCATTCTTTTTTAGATGGAAAGAGTGTGGCAAAATTCCTATTGAACGTTACCATCGGGACGATGTAGTCAGTCCTCACCGAGGTTAACTGAGTTTGTCGCAATAATAGACTAGCGTGACCATAAGTTTTTTCTTTCCAGCGACCCGCTTCATTTAACCTAAATGCACTCATGGTTGCCGTCTTCTTTATATGTAGGTCTATTGGAATAACGTGTGTCAGAGCATTGAGAGCCTCTCTAGGACATGATCTGATTGCACCGACCGTTATTGCACAGGCTGATCTTTGTATTCTGCCGAGTAATTTGGTATTGTACTTTCTCCCTAGAGCTTTCCACCAAACTACCGAACCATACGATAGAATGGGTCGTATAACCGCCTTATACAGCCATAATGTATGCTTAGGTTGAAGACCCCATCTTCTTCCAAGCATACGTTTGCAGGCATATAAAGCAATTTCTGCTTTCCTTACCCGTTCTTCGACGTTTAACTTCCAGCTAAGTTTGGAGTCCAGAATTACTCCTAAGTACTTTGCGCTGGTTGATAGTGACAGAGTTTGTCCGTTGATATTTGGTAGGGTGAAAGTTGGTACCTTGTATCTGGTGGTAAAAAGCATAAGTTCTGTTTTACGTGGGTTTAAACTTAGCCCACATCCTGTGGCCCAAGAGTTAAGCTCGCCTAACGCCCTTTGGATGATCCCACTGATCGTATTTGGACACAGTCCTGACACCATTAACACCACATCATCAGCGTACGCCACCACTTTTACCCCATCTCCGTCAAGTTTTGTTAAGATTTTGCTGATCACACATAGCCAAAGAAGTGGAGATAATACTCCCCCTTGTGGAGTGCCCCCGTGGACCTTCTTGGTTATGTTGATATTACCCATATTAGCTTTGATGATCCTGGTTTCTAGCATGGAGATGACCCAGTTACTAACGCAACTGTCCACCTCCAGGTCTATCAACGCCCGTTGGATGGCATCTGTGCTAACATTGTTAAAGGCGCCTTCGATATCCAGGAATGCCGCCATGGTATAATGTTTGCTCTCTAGAGAGCCCTCTATAGTTCGGATTACCTCGTGAAGCGCTGTCTCCGTAGATTTGCCTTTAAGGTATGCGTGTTGTGCAGTTGATATACCAGAGCTCTCCAAAGAGCTTCTGAGGTGCATATCCAAAAGTCTTTCAAAAGTTTTTAACAGGAAAGACGAAAGACTGATCGGCCTGAAGTCCTTCGCTGATTCATGTCCTCTTCTACCTGCTTTTTGTATGAAGACGACCTTGACTAGTTTCCAGCTATCTGGAATATGGCCTAAGTTTAAACACGCTTTAAAAATTTCCTCTAGCCATGGTAGGGTACAGTCCAAGGTTTCCTGTAACATCTTTGGAATGATCCCATCTGGCCCCGGAGATTTAAAGGGTGAGAAAGATTTGATTGCCCATGCAACTTTTTCTTTGGTAATAATTTCATTTGCAAGATGCTGTGGATTATATTGGCTCCGCCTAATGTTTCCCCTCTCACTTTCGTAAGCGCTGCATCCCGGAAAATGCGTGTTTAGCAGAAGCTCTAGCGATTCTTCTGCTGTAGCAGTCCAAGTTCCATCAGGTTTCTTGACCCAAGAAGCCATTGAATGGTCTTTGGAAAGAACACGGCTGAGCCTAGCAGAATCCCTGGTGGATTCGATTGACGAACAAAATTCCCTCCAGCTCTCTTTTTTGGCGGCCCTGATTGCCTTCTTGTACTGTCTCCGACTTTCTCTGTACAATTCCCAATTTCCCGTCGAGTAGCTGAGGTTAAACATTGATCTGGATTTTTCCCTTAGTTTTAAGAGCTCACTGCTCCACCAAGGAGGGTGAGTTTTTTTGCTAAATTTTATGGGGCAGGACGTTTTGTAGGCCCTAATAAATGCCTTTTCCAGTGTTATGACCCTACTCTCAAGGTTTTCCGTGAGAGTGATTTGAGGGATAGGAATCTCTCCTATCCTCTTGTTTACTGCATTTTTGAACCTCTTCCAGTTGGTTCTTAAAGGATTTCGATACGGTAGGGGTGGATCTACCTTAAGATCTAAATCGTAGAGGATCCAACTATGATCAGAAAAGGACCTTTTATTGGATACCCTCCAATTATCTACCCTTACTGAGCTATTTTCAGACAGTAGAGTAACATCAATCACTTCCTCCCATCCTCTGAAGTACTCCGTACTAGGAAAGGTGAAAGTGGGAGTGTTACCCCTGTTACATACCGATAAGTTAGTATTAATAATAAAATTATATAAAGACTCACCTCGGTCGTTTGTCTCGGAACTTCCCCACAACGCATGCCTCGCGTTGGCGTCGCATCCGAGTAGAAAGGTTTTGTTCCTGGCTCCTTCAAGCACAAGCCCACAAGCCTCCTCGGGCGGTGCTGGCCGATCATGTGCCATATAGATGGATGCAGGTGTGATGCTGACACCGTCAGCAGCTTCCACCTCAACGGCCGTCACATCCTGTGAACTGTATGATGGGATTAAAAATATGTTTAAGTGTTTTTTGGCTACAATACATGATCTAGGATTACCTTGAGTACGCTTATAGTACAGATTGTAGTTTCTTCCCGGGAACCCCTTCACCTCGTTGCTCCGCACCCAGGGTTCCTGGATTAGGGCTATGTCAACGTTCTCCTCCCCTAGGAGAACGGTTAGGTTGTCCGTTGCAGTTTGTGAGTGCTGCAGGTTAATTTGGACAACCTTTAAAACCATTTTTTATTGGTTTGCTTCAGGTTCGGCATCATTTAACTGCATGCCAATCAGCAGTTCGCTGGTGCCGTCGACCTCATCCTGCTCCTCCTCCGGATTCGCAGAACGGAATATCTTCAGCAGGGCCTTCCGTATGCCAAACCGAAGTTTATTTTCCACTTTTTGCAGTGGTTCAAGGCTCTCTTCTGTGATTTGAAGGAGGAACGACACGCTGTGCTTTTGCGGAGCCTCCGCTTTGATGATCGACCAATCGGCCATCGGCACTGAGCGGTTGTGAGCCTGGAGATAGGGAATTAACTGATTGGCTTCAAACTCCATGTTTGGTATCCAGATGCGAGCCCTCGGCCTTCGTGGTATCTCGCTAGCTGGAATGAGCTTGAGCCTCAAGCCATCCCAGCTGTTCTGAATTTTGCCAATCGCGTTTGTAAGGAAATGCAATGAGTGTTGGTCATCACATTTGATTACCCGGCAACCGCGAACCACTTCCACCGAGTCGAAACCTGGGGATTGACCCTCCGGGTTCGCCATGACATGGTCGACGACTATACGAGACAACCGTGCCTCAATCTCCGACCATTTGTCAAGCACAGGTTTGCCGCGGTTGGAAGTTTCGTCCACCAGTGCCATTTGAAGATGGTCCTGTGCCACCTCACTGAATTGTTTGGTAAGTTTGGGGACAACCGCACCCTGATCTGAGATCTTGTGCTTCTTTGTTGCCCTCTTGTTTTCGTCTTGCGAACGGTTACGTTTTTTGGCCTCTGTCTTTCGGGCGGTTTGGAATGCCAGGTATTCGTCCACCACCTTTTGACACCTTGCCTTGTCAGCCTCATCTTTGCGATGAGCTTTACCTTCGGTCTCGTTCTTACGAATCCTGCCAAGGATAGCGAGAGACCTCTGGTAGAGCTTATACCTTGATGGGCCTTTATTAGTGCGCTTTTGCCCCATGGCTTTAGCGGATGTTGTTGGTTCATTTATGGTTGTTGGCGTACTGTGGCCCACAGCTTTGCCCTGAACTGTTTCTTGGCTGGAGGCCAAGAGCTCATCCTCTGAGGGTGACCCCGTCATCCTCAGTTCGTCCTTGCTTGTACGTCTTGTCCAATTGTCTGACTGTTTTTTAAGTGCGTCCGTCGCTTCCTTCTGTCTGTCTGTTTGCTTGTCCTGTAGTTCTGTCCGCGTGTTTGGTTTTTTATCAGTCCGTGCTGTCGATGCGTCGGTATGTTTTCCCGTCATTTTGTCCGTTTGTTCCGTGTTTGTTTTCCCGTCATCCGAATTTTTAAGTTTTTGTGGTTTCATTTCATCTGGTTCGTACGGTCACCTGCCCCGCCAAGGGAGCTGCGCATGTCGCCATGCGCGGTGACCAAAGAGGATATAGGGGAAATATCCGGTCGACCATGGCAGCGCCCCATACCATGGCAAGGCCACCGTTACAACCTGAGGCGGCCTGATATCAGGAGGGCTCCGTACGAAGACAGCCTTATTTAGTCCCCCGGCTGCCAAACCCACCCAATAGGCACGGGTCGCATGACACCTTGGGTTGAGGGAGTTTTTTTAACGAAGTTTACGTCTTCGACCTGCGTGGTTCGCGGGAGACCTACTCTCCTACCTTCCATATCTGGGAGGCGTTCCCCTATCCACCACCTGGGGACGCGCCCTATAGGGATAACAGGTTCCCCCAAGGGGAACTGATGCTATTCACTAAGAAAACCAAGGTACCAAACTTTAATCTCCCAAAACTAAACGGCGTTAGTCTAACGCTAACCCAACAGGCCAAATACCTAGGTGTTATCCCAGACCCCAAACTCAGCTGGAAGTCCAAGGTAGAGTACAGGGTAAAGCGAATATAGCACTTTAGAGAATGTTATGTAAAAAATGGGGTCCCAAATAAAACTAACCAATTGATCCTACACAGCCATTGTAAGGCCACTAACATATGCGGCACTTGTCTGGTGGTCTGCAACAGAAAAAAAAATACAACAAAACTAAGCTGAACAAGATAGGTACAAAGAACAGGGTGTATCTTAACTACAGGAGCGCTTAGCACCAGTCCTACTGAAGCGCTCAATGTACTAACTCATCTGCTACCATTAGATTTACAAATCAAAACAATCGCTACTTGCAGCGCGGCGAGACTCAGAGACATAGGAAGCTGGGCAACAAGGTTGTACGGTCACAGTAGGATTCTCCTACAAGGACCCTCGCTGCTCAAAAACAAATCAGACTACACTGTCCCCGTAACTTTAAGAAAGACTTTACGGTGCGTTTTCCACCGAGAGCCGAATGTAGCGAAGGGAAGGTGATTGGAAGATACGATATCGAAATCTATACCGATGGTTCTAAGATGAACTGTGGTGTGGGAGCTGGCTTCCACTCAACCTATCTCAGTCAATTCGTCTTCCTGTCTATGCCAGCGATCAGAGAAGCATGTAAATCACTAAAACTCTACAAGGAAGTTGGTGCAAGAGTAGCTATCTTCTCACTTTGATATGGATTCCCGGTCACACATGGCCGTCATACAAAATCCAAAGGACGAAGGATCTGTTAGGATGCTCTCGGCCAAACACCTCAAGCATCACTGCAATCCTTACAGGTCATTGGAAAGGACGGGATCATGCAACCTACCCTTCAATCCTATCTGCAGAAGCTGTCAAGCGGAAGGAACGAAGGAAAGTCTTTTCCATTACTTATGTGAATGTCCAGGGCTAGCTAGGGCACGACTCCGCTCCTTTGGTAAGCCTTTCTTGCAGCAAATTAATGAGATCTCAGGCATCGAGATAAAGAATTTGCTGCTATACTTGGACCTCACTAAATGAATCTGTGTATGAATGTAATGAATGTAGTAAAACGTTGCCGGTCACTAATTAGGACTATTTCAGGGGAAATACTCAACCACTTCAACAACAACAACTTTTCCCAACAGCTCGAATTTTTTCACCAATTTCTGTATTGCGGTCCTACAAGGTGCTTCACGATGACCCAAAAATGTTCGAGTTTTACGAACCATCTCTGCCAAGTTTTCACCATTTTTATAGTGAATTTTAATAATTTCAATGCGTTGGTTAAGCGTATAGAGTTCCATTCATCGTCTCAGACGTATGAAAGTTGTGATCTGGTGTTTGGAAAGTGAAGTTGGGAATAGCGATTTTTTACAATGAGGATTTATAAGGGTGTATTTGTTATTTTTTTTTTATGAGACCATTCAACCCTTTTTCAAGTGGGAAGAATGGAGGTTGATAGTTTAAAGGATGTCATTCGAGGAGATTGTGTCGAAAGTGATGGAGGGACTCGAATATGTATTTTTGGCTGCTGCATCAGCTTTTACATTTCCAGGGATGCCTATGTGGCAAGGTATCCATAGAAGCTGTATTTTGTTAGGATATTTTATTAATTTATCCCTGATTCGACAAACGATCTGATTACCATTAAAGATATTTTTAGCGCTAGACACACTGCCAAGCTGTCTGTACATATTAAGAATTTTCCCTTATTATTTGTTGCATACCCTGACGCTTGAAGGATAGCCAATGCCTCGGCAGAAAAAATGGAGTTATTCGGAGCCAGCCAACAATTGGATATTAGGCTTCCGTCATTCTCTACCACATCAAAAGTTGTACTATGGCCAGTACGTGAACCATCGGTGAAAATCGTTACTGAACCCTTTAAGGACTGCGAATGAATTATTTCCATTAAACGTTGTATAAAAACTACCGCATTTGGGTTAAGTTAACTGAGAACATGAAGGTCGGCATTTATTGATGCAGGAAGGAGTTTCCAGGGACACTGGCTACTAGTGTTCGAGCAAGATGGCGGTAAAGATATACCGAGTTTGTTGCAGTTGTAGATGCAACGACCGATGACCGACCAAATTTTGAAAGAGCGATTATGCCGAGAAGCGGTCTTGAATGTGTTGAAAAGAAGTTTATTTATAGTGCTTGAAAATTTGACTATAAGTTTAAGAGTGGTTATTTGACATCTTTCGGTGATAGATGGAAGACCAACTTCAGCTAAATCACACTTGATAGGAGACGTTGGGAAGGCGTTAAGGCTACGCCTGACCGCTGAATGGTAAGGGGCATTGAGAAAGTTTAGATGCTTTTTGGCACACCAGCTGTAAATTGGTAGACAGAAACCGATTTTAGATAATACGAGAAATCGAATAATGGTGATAAGTGTGTTTTGATGTATAGGAAGGTGCTTTGATGCCAAATATTTAATAATGTTCAGCCTGGTGAAAAGGTTAGTTCTTAGTGTTGAACAGTGGGGCTTAAAAGTGTTCTTATCATCAAAAATTACACCAAGTTTTTTAAGATTGGCCACGTTCTCTATTGGCGAATTGTTTACGCTAAGGTTTATACGTTACAATTATGCTTTCGGCATATACATATGTATATTAGTACCTTCCTTTTGCTATATGTCTGTGTTGTCCCTGAGTATTGCTGCCAAGCATTGATATCATTTAGCAAGTTAATTAAATTCCTTTCCACTGTTGAAGGATATTTATAATATATATATATATATATAATTGGCGCGTACATCCTTTTTGAGTGTTTGGCCGAGCTCCTCCTCCTATTAGTGGTGTGCGTCTTGATGTTATTCCACAAATGGAGGACCTACAGTTTCAAGCCGACTCCGAACGGCAGATATTTTTATGAGGGGCTTTTTCATGACAGAAATACAATCGGAAGTTTGTCATTACCTGCCGAGCGGTAACCGCTATTAAAAAAATTTGTTCTTAATTATGGTGTTTCACCGAGATTGGAACCTACGTTCTCTCTGTGAATTCCAAGTGGTAGTTACGCACCAACCCATTCGGCTATGGCGGCCGCCAACAAAACTGTATAGTTAAATATTTTAAAAGAGACTTATTTTTACTTTTATTATTATAAGTGCTAATATTTTTGTTCATATGAAATTTCCCTTAATGCCAAATTAACATTTCACATTTTTCAAAAAATGTTGGACAAATATTTCCGTTATAGAAGATATGCAAATATGTAGGTCTGTCCTCGACTATATGCCTCTCGATTAATTTATGCTGTTCCACACAACCGTTATGTGAATAATATTATAATACTCTTCTGGCAAATGTGAGTAGGTATAATAAGGAAGCATTTTTTTGATTCGATATTATTTATTTTGGAACCTGAATTCATCGTAGATTTCATTTGAATGGAACTTGAATGGCTACATGATCGAATTGAAATTGTTGGCTGCTTTAAAATTGTAATATAACACGCTTATTATTGTTAATTGAAGAGGCAATCCACAAGTTCGGTTCATTAGCTTCAGCTCTGTGGCACCTAGTAACACCTAGACATCTAATAAAAATATATTTAATATTGTATAATACTCGTACTAATTATGTGTTTTGATACATTTCATATTTTTTCAGGACTAGGATTCATATGTTGTATGTTGCGAATACTCTTTTGTATTTGCCCGTCGCACTGTATTTCAACAAATAAAAACAATTTTAAAAAAGATTGCAATAAAATTGATGCCGACTACACAACTTCATTACTCCGTGGAGAGGGAAAACGGGTTTCTATAGCGAGGCGACCGGGCCTTCAGGTAAGAAATCAATTATTTAGGCTCAATTTAGGTCGTGTGTGTGTAGGTTTCTCCATACGCTTAACCCTCTGGTGCCCAAATTTTATTTTTGAATGAAAAAAATTGCTTTGGGTGGGGATTATGGTAAAATTATAGGTTCTTTATCAAGAAAGTGAAATTTTGTTCCTTAATCCGATTATATAGGGATAAAACCTTACCCCGCCTGCAGGCGGCCTTGGGAAAGAACGCCAAAAAAAATATGAATGAAAAACTTGCAAATTCAGTGTATTACGTACTTTTATTGAACAAAACAGAAAGTTTTTAACAGAAATCAATACAAAACAAACAGTCAGTCTTATTTCAAATAGTTTTAGAAAAATGTCTACAAAAGAAAGGCATGCTTTTGGGCATAAATAGGCAGTTGGTGCAAATTATTTATGGTGAAAATTGTGAAAGCAGTCCTTTTGCTGGGAAAAACAAAGATTCAGATTCCATTTTCGGCACACGATTTGAGTTTCGGAGGTGCAGCCAGGATATTCGCACATATTTTTACCGGTGCGTGATAAAAACTTTGCAAAATGTCCAACTCCGTCGTAGCGAACGTCGTCAGGAGGTAAGTAAGCTTTCCTTCCAGTAAATTTTACTTGAGGAGTTTGTCATGGACGACCTGGAGCTCTTGGTATTGAAGAATATTGTTGTTTGCATAGTACGTATGCGATCTCTGCCCGGAAGTTCGGCAGTTGGTACTGCCTAGCATGCGTGTCAATCTTGTTAATTCTTCTGAACAAAACATAAGCGTTTATCATGGCCATATCAAGCAGGTGATTAAAGAGTCGGTTTGTATACTTATTGCTCTTTACCGGAATCTTATATCGCCCAATTAGTCCATCCATGAGGTCGACGCCCCTCATATATGACTATTATATTCACGAACTGCATTGGGGCAATCGACATCAACAAATTTTTTTTCTGAGCGGACGAACCGCGACACCTTATTTATAACATTTGTTTCATTCTGGAAGGGCTTTTCGCCTGCGTAACTCGATGCGAGTCACACTATTTTATTGTCCTTCCAAACTGATAATGAAATGTCAACTCCTAAAGCAGATCCACAAAATTCAGTTGAATATCCACGGGGTTGTTTCCTGAGATCAAGATCTGTCGGAAGTTTGCAATTCGGAATTCGATTTGAACGAATAGTTCCCAGCGAATGTATTCCGCGTGATTTTAGATAAACCAGAAGTGGCAGTGACCTCTAATAGTTGTCGAAATATGTTATATGGTTTTTAAAATCTGGAATATTACGGGACAATCGGTCCACCACATTCGCTGATGCCCCAAGATCTGGTGTATCAGTCAGAACAGCATTGTCTCCTGCGCCGTAATATATTTCGAAGTTATAACAAAATCCGAAGGAGTCACACAAAACGAAGAGTTTTATACCCCATTTATGTGGTTTATCTGGCAGATATTGTCGAAGGAAAGTCCTCATCTTCGGTGCGCACATTTGTTCATCGTCACATAAACGTTGAGTCATCGGAATGGACTGAAACCTGTTATTGAAATGATCAACGAGACATAAATTGACAACATGTACATAAATTGACCCACACTTCTGATTCCAGCATAGAATCTGACAAATTTACCGCCCTGTTAATCACCTCGTCAATTCCAGTGTCGATAGGTAATTCTGCATCGTCCACATCTTCGTCTAAAAGATCTTCCAAATCTTCTTCCACGTCTGATTCATCGTCGATTTCCAATAAATCCAAAAATGTTGCAATATCTTGATCATTGAGGGATGATAATTTACACTTTTGTCATTGATCCATTTCTAAAAAACCAAAACTTTAAGCTTAGCCCCCCTCTAAAAATATCAAAATTTCAAACTTACCGCAAAATGTTATTTATTCCGAGTTATCCCAGGACCGCCTCTAGACGGGCTGTCTTCAAAGATTTATAAAATACAGGAAACACTTTTTTTTTGTTATTATTTTTAACTTTCGTATTTTGAACACAACCAGCAACACTATGATAATTTTTATTATAAGCTGAATACACTTCTAATATTTTTATTTAATTTTTAAAATACACCACTTTTGCAGAATAATTAATTTGACCGCTTTTCCCTATTTTCCGACTTCAAATGACTATGACGGCTGATTAAAAAACAAGACGCTGCTGCAAATGCACCAGCAATAATTTTGGGACTTTCCGGAATTAGAAAGAGTTTAAAAAGTAACGAAATGGTATTTTAAAAGGGAATAAGCGTGAAATAAACTTAGGCCGTCTACAGGCGGTCTTGGGTACTAGAGGGTTAATAAAATACTATTTTTACCTCTTCATAGTTAAGAGTTAAATAACTCTAGCGCAACTCAATTTACTGGACTTACTCTAACGGTTATTTTAAATTAAACTACTAAACTACTACTATTTAGCGCCTTCTCTCAAGAAAAAAACAGTCTACATTATAGAAATCATTGAGTAAATAATAATATAGGGTCACAATCTCGAACGAATGTCAGTACTAGCAACCCATTTCCATGCTGTGTGACTCATTTTTGTGAAATATGACAAAAGTGAAATACAAGGTATGAAGGGAAGAGGAAAGAGGAAAAACAAATCATCGCGACTTGTTGTAGAGCCGAGAACCGAGAAACGAGGTCTTTCTTCTTTCACACAAAAAGTAAACGGCGTAAAATAGGACAATGGATGGATTTCCTTAGCGGCCTAGAGTACGCGGAATCCGAAAATCCAAGAACGATGCACAAAATCGGTCAAAATTGGCCCGACTGGGGATTGTAAAAGATCATCATTTTCTGACAGCTTTGACCTCTCTGAATCGAAAAATGACACTTAGAATGTTGTAAACCCTGGGGAAAGTGTTGAAAAACCACCCTCATCCCTTAATCTCAAAATATGAATATAAACTGTAAAACATTTTAATACAAAAATAGCACGAGTTTTATTCTCATATATTATTTAATTTTATAAGCAATTATAAGTAAAAAGATGTAAAATCAGATACACCCTTATCAGTTTTAAAAAACCACCCCTTTGCACCCTTACATTGAGTGAAGTAATTATCTATTGTTTTAATCATTTTTTTCATCCCAAGATTATTGTCATTAATAATATTTTTTCTCTCAAGCGAGCTGATAATTACCCCATAGAATTTTAATACCCCCTGGTATTTTTGAAACCACCCCTATTATATCCTTCTTACAAAATACAATCAAAAGTGTTCAAAAAGCCGAAAGTTGTTTCTTTTTCTAATTCATATAATCTTTGTCCTATATGAATGTTAAAAAGACTCTAGTAAACTTCAAAAACTCCACACTAAAAAAACTCACCCCCTTTACACCCCTTATATAAAAATAAATCATTAAAATTCCCAAAAAAGCGTAAGAAATCTATTCTTTTTTGCTTTCGTTACTTGCTTCTTGACCTTATTTCAAAAACATTCTAATCAATTTAAGGAGCACCTGATGGCTTAAAAAACAACCTTTTTTACATCCCTTAAAAAATAAGTAATAGTCAAAACAAATTGACGTCGGATATATAATTATCAACCTTAACAACTGCAAGGCATGATTTAATTAACCTAATTTAATTTTAAAAAAGTCAAGCGTTAAAGGGTTTTAAATACTCGCTTTTTAGGGACATAAAGCAACATTTATTTAATTTATTCTGCGAGGGTAGTTGCCGGCAAATATAGTTTTTTGATAAATTCATTGAGTTATTTGAAAACATATTTTTTGTAAAAAACTAATTTTTTTATTATAAGGGGTGAAAAGAAAATTCGTTCTCTGATGTGATAGGATCCTCTTGCTTTTGGTGAACTTTAATGATTTAATTATTATTCTTATTGCAAAAGGGATGGGTACTATAGAAAAAGGATTGAACCTTATTAGTGTTTTTAAGCAAATGATAGGGGTAGTTTTGTAATATGACAATGGGCTAACAGATTCTTGTTTATTTTTACCAAGTGGTTTTACTAAAAAAATTGACAATATTAACACTATTTTTTTATCAGTATATAAGTTTTGACTATTACTTATTTTTTAAGGGATGTAAAAAAGGTTGTTTTTTAAGCCATCAGGTGCTCCTTAAATTGATTAGAATGTTTTTGAAATAAGGTCAAGAAGCAAGTAACGAAAGCAAAAAAGAATAGATTTCTTACGCTTTTTTGGGAATTTTAATGATTTATTTTTATATAAGGGGTGTAAAGCGGGTGAGTTTTTTTAGTGTGGGGTTTTTGAAGTTTACTAGAGTCTTTTTAACATTCATATAGGACAAAGATTATATGAATTAGAAAAAGAAACAACTTTCGGCTTTTTGAATACTTTTGATTGTATTTTGTAAGAAGGATATAATAGGGGTGGTCTCAAAAATACCAGGGGCTATTAAAATTCTATGGGGTAATTATCAGCTCGCTTGAGAGAAAAAATATTATTAATGACAATAATCTTGGGATGAAAAAAATGATTAAAACAATAGATAATTACTTCACTCAATGTAAGGGTGCAAAGGGGTGGTTTTTTAAAACTGATAAGGGTGTATCTGATTTTACATCTTTTTACTTATAATTGCTTATAAAATTAAATAATATATGAGAATAAAACTCGTGCTATTTTTGTATTAAAATGTTTTACAGTTTATATTCATATTTTGAGATTAAGGGATGAGGGTGGTTTTTCAACACTTTCCCCAGGGTTTACAACATTCTAAGTGTCATTTTTCGATTCAGAGAGGTCAAAGCTGTCAGAAAATGATGATCTTTTACAATCCCCAGTCGGGCCAATTTTGACCGATTTTGTGCATCGTTCTTTGCTTTTTATAGCTTTTATATATTCGATGAAATTAAAATTAATGCAGATTCAACGTTATTCTTTCTGAAGCATTCCAACAACACCAAATAGCAGTTTGCATCTCAGGCGAGGCAAATACAGCGTCGATTTGTTTTTCCCCAAGCACTAAATAAGCGTCCGGTAAAATTGCATATATTATATATGTGCATATATGCATTCATACATTTGTATGTACTCACAAATGTAATATACTATGCATGTAAGCATATAACACATGGTCTGAAAAGTCCCTGATCTAACAAAGAAAACACGTTTTTTTTTGTTCAAAATTGTTCTTCACCATTTGTGAGGTTTTGGCAATATTTTGAGTACCTAATTTTTTTATTTTTGTAGGCATTTTATTTATTTAATATAAAATATTTTATAGTGCGACATATGTATGTACTAGTTACATTTTATTTAAATATTTGTGTCACATAAAAGCAGATAAATTTTATATTGTACTTACCATGCATGTATAGGTATTTCTCAAAGGAAAGTACCTCCATTTGTAAAATGAGGGGCCAGCATACCCCTGAGCCATTCCAATTTTTTTGACGAACTTCGAAATATATAAATAGGATTGCATCGAATTTGGCGCCTGGCGTTATTTTTTCTGTAGCAAAAGTGTACCACGGTTTTGGAAGCAGGATCTAGTAAGTACTGCTTTCATCCGCATTGTGGGAAATACTGTTATTTTTAAATACTTTCTCTAGCTTTTTTAGAAATAGCTCCAAACAGCTTTTCATCATATTCTTTAAGACATATATATTTCCAAGCATTTTGGAATTTAGTCATCCAACCATCACTATCCAAAAATTGTCCTGGTAAAATTTAGAGTAACACTTCCTCGCCATTGTCTTAAAACAACAGGGATATGGTATAAACCATTTGTAGATGACCTACTCTATTCTGGGAAATTCACTTTTTATCAGGCACTTCGTACGGATTTCATTCGATACACTTTTTTTACGTATGCCTCGAATTTAATTTTTTTATAATACAAACACTGGTGACTTCGGAACATCATATTTCGGCGATATAACCTTAACTGAAAGCCCCTATTGGAATCGTCCAAAGGTCTCAATATGAATGGGTTGATTTTTATAAGAGTATAGACAAGTACAATACCACCTTGATCAAAAAGTTTCCGGAATATATTCAGACAATTCAAAACACAAGTTTGTTCCTCAAAATGATATTATCGCCTGGAGAGTAAATCTATGAACTCCAACACACTTATCCAGTGCCAGTGTTTGATCCAGCTCTAGAAATATTTCTGGAACTCAATTTTCAGTATAGCCTTCAGAACCGTTTTCGATTTTTTCATAACTTACTTTCGACTGTGAAAACGTGTTCCCCGTCGAGATTTTTTGATAAATGTTGGGTGAGAATCAGCCTTAGAAATCAAGTTTTTGGCGATATCAACACAGTCCATATTTTTATGAAATTCAAGTCCTATGGGACGAACTATGCAACAACACGGAGCAAACCCCATTACACCCTATTATGGAGCAAAAACTATTAACTACAGTGTCCTGAACGGATCCATAAGCAATGTTCAAGTCCTCTGTCAGCTCCTTGATGGTTAATTTGCGGTTATTGATCAACGTTTCCTTCTCTTTATTGATGTTCTGATCAGTTTTCCATATCGATGGCCTGCCACTACGTTCGTCATCCTCGATGTATTCACGATCTTTTCTGAGTGTTCGTGCCACTCGTAAACGGCTGATTTCATCACAGTTTTTGCTCCATTGAATCCATTTTTAACGCAAAATTTAATGCAAACTCATTATTCAAAATCCATTCGTAAAACTGTAAAGAATCGAAAACACATGCAGAGGTAGATTAACTCAAGGTCGCGTAGCTTTTACAAATTTCAAGCAATGGCTAAAAAATTTGGTAAGAATGTTAATCACAGATGTGGCAATATAACAAAAACAAAACATAGCTCAAATCAGTTGATTGAGTCACCTAGCAGTTGTTCCGAGAACTCCTTGATCAAGATAGCACTCTTTGGTTGTTTAGCTGAAGGGCAAAGCTGCTCCAAGTTAGAGAAATTCACTCTATAAATACGAATGCGAACCACGATGATGATAACAATAAGGGGGCGCCGATCAATGTTTTTATTATGCTTCGAAAAGTAAGATGAGTTTTCATTAGGGAAAATGCCAAATACTTAATGGAATCCTTGCTTTTTATATTCTCCTGCATGTGCAAAGAGTCAAATGTTATATGAGCATTAGTACAATCAATATCGAGCATTGAAAAAATAAACGAAGTGGCTACCTGGAGCAATAGCGGGCTATTGAATAGTTAGATTTCAGTTTATCGACAACGTCAACATACACGTATTTTATGCAACGTCGTATTTACAACATTGTTGTTACGCAATGTTGAGAGTATAAGTCTGGGAACTTTCACTGCCACTTTCTACGGAAAGAATTATGAAATACCTTCAATTGTGTATTTTTTCGAGATGGCGATCTAGTCCTAGTCTAAACGGCACGCAAAAGCTTCCCTACAATTTTTTGTTTTCCATTTATTACAATGATAAAAATTCGAGCACCTCTGCATTTTTATCTCAAAGTCTATTTAATATTTCAGCCAAAATACCCACTCGCGCACAAACGAAGCAACAACAAAATACTAAACGAAGGAATGGAAGCACTCCGGCAAATCGCAACCACATCTCTTTTTATGCAAAATGAGCAGAAACCCTCATTGAATCGCGTAGTTCCAATAATTAAGGAGCCAGAAAACATCGGCGGTAAGAATAAGTTGCCATTTTAGAACAATCACAGATATATGTATGCATATTTTTTTCCAGAGCACATTCCCAAGAAAACAGAGTTTTCTAGCTGCGATGATATTTACGATACAAACCATGGAGAAAAGACCGGCACGTATAAAGAAGTCGATAGCGAAGATACAAACAAAGCAGGTGTAGAAGACATAATAAACACGACTACAACTGCCATCAAAGTAAGCTCAGCCGAATCAACAGTAAATACGCCATCTAACGAAGCATCAGAGACCAACCTTGTTTCAAAGTCCGCAGTATTATTAGAGCAGAAAATACCAGCATTCTCGTCGACGCCAATATCAGAAGCTTTAACGATTAGTCCAACCAGCAAATTATCTCGGCAACGTATCGCAATGAACCACAAATTGCTGCAGCAGGCAAAACCACATATAAATGACTCAGATTTACTAATGGAAACTTCGATGTCAATAATCCAATCATCAACTACGGTCAACGAGTTCACCCTAAGAAATGGTTCTAACTCTGATACTATGAACAATGCTTACATCGCTTCTGCATTCATCGATAAAACTAGCACTGGGGCAGTACCTCGAACTACTACATCAGATACAGCATTATCTACACCACCAACGTCTGAAAGAACAGCTGATCTTAATTCAATATCGGAGATAGGAAATATATCTTCGAGTATTGTAGCAGCCCGCACCAATTCATCTAGCACTGCGCCAAGTATACCACCTTTTACATTATCTTTAAATAAATCGATATGCCCATCAGTCCAGTCAATTTTTATTCCTGGGCAAATTGAAGATATGGACACAGCTACATCCGAACAGTCGCTTGCAATTGCACCAAGCTCTACAAATTTGCGGGCATTCGGGCCTGGGATTTCGAATGCCAGATTTATGCTCCCTTCTCCTTTGTCATCATCATCTGACAGTGAATCAGAAGGCTCATCAGCCTTTTCCCCCTCTCAGGCAACAGTAATGCAAGCTTTATCAAAATCTGAGCAATCACCTAGTGATAGTGCTGCTGCCAACGTGGGTATATCGCATAGCAACAAATATGCTCCCCAGAATCATCCTGTAAACATATTTGAACCGGAACTACTACTGAGTCCAGCTAAACTCTGTCAGTAAATTTTTAATCGATTTACGAAAAATTTTACTTTGTACACATCTTGTAAAAATTCATGACAAAATTAAAGTAAGAGTTAGCATATCTGTATGATAGTGAAATTCCTAATTTTTAATAAGTTTTTTTTAGAAACTTGGAGCGTGTTTTGAAAAAGTGTTTTAAATAAATACTTGCCTCTTATTTTTTTGTGGGTGAAAAGTACGTAAATATATAAGTACATATGCATTTAGTTATTTAAAATATTGGATAAGACAATACCAGTGTAAGATATTAAATTAATTCTGTGTTTATTTTGAAGTTAGCCGCATATCACTATTCATACCAGAGCACATCTTTTAAAAGGCCGTATCGGCTTCCGTAATGTAACCCCTGAATGCTACCCCTATGGGTCTCAAGTAGCATGATCGCGTCGGCGCTTGCCATGAGATGACCCAGTCGTTCTTCGAGCGTTGCGTCGCTTGTATATAACAGTGCTACAGTGCCGTCGACGTTGTCGTACTCTGACCACAGAAAGTCGGTTAATACCGCTCTATACCGTGTCCCATGGATGGTAACGGTTTCTCCTTCCCTTCTCCTTGAACCCTGCAAACTATCATTCAAATGATTTTACGGTCAAAACCCAGATAAGCATATTTGCAATTGAGCAGGAATTTCGATAATATCTTTTTATAATTGCCGCACATTGGACAAGCGTGAGACGATGGATCATAAAATGACAAACCTTATTGAATATTTTAACAGTTAGATGAAACCCACAGCTGCAGAAACAAAACAATTGGAAAAACTTTCATTGCTTTCCGGTCACCTTTCACTTTGCCTTTACAAATAACTTGAAAATTGTCAAAGAATTACAAAAAGAAAATCTAAAAAATTTGGTTTTTCCGATAGCTGGGAAACCAAGATGTAAAGTTAAAATATAGTATATCATAGAACGATTCAACATACACTAACGATTCAATGTACATACATACATACATATGTACATAAAGAATGTTAAGTATCCTTTGGGAAATAAAACAAAAAAGATTGTATGTGATGGTTTTCTTCATATTTTTATTACATACATACATTCGGTATTTGTGCATCTCTTATGATTACAGGCCATTTTCTTTTTTTATTCTTTTGGAAAGGCCATACATACATAGATTCAAAATTAACAGAGCAGTGGCTGCAATCTCAGTTTTTGCCGGTCTCTAACGTTCGTTGAGACCCTAATAAGTGTTTAATGTCGATCACACTTTTGCATTCTGTACATCGTGTTGTATTGTATCATTCTTGGATATTTGGTGCTACAGCTATCAGAATGCTGCGAACAGCAGGCTTTAAAAAATACAAGCTGGATATTTATACAAAGGTGCATTCATTAAAGGTGGCGGCGCTAAATCAACAATAGAAAGTAGAAAAGAGAGAGAAAAGGACGAACTACGTTGCACAGCCGACATTAAAAGTGGAGCCAAAAGCATACAACGATAGTGCGGTTAGAACGAATTTTCGTCATTTCGGGTGTATACGGCGAATGAAAAAAAGCAAATCTGAGCTTTTAAATAAAGCAACAAGTTCCACTGCTGAATTCAATTTTTAATATGAGTTGTGCATGTGTGAGTAGATCTAGTTGTCTCGAGTGAGTGTTTGGGCCAATAAACTTCATTCATTGGATGTGGAACATTCATATTCAATGTGCCAATAAAAACATTTGGGCGCGCCACTGAATCGGTATGTATTTACTTGGAAAGCAGCAAATACCGTGACTGAAAAGTGGTTGGAAATAGCGCATTTACAAGTAAGTACTTGAGTATTTTCGTATCAAACTTTCAGCGGTTGGTATATAATCGATCTTTCAGATTGTTGAGGTTTGTTATGACAATGTTTACTTTATTACATTTTTACACTTATTTTACCTCTTTTTGAGGTACTATAATGTAAGATTCTCTATTATGAATACTATTATTATACACTAGTAGAAAGAGCTGTGCTTATTATCGCCGATGAAAATCGTTGACTGCCTTCTTTTTTGCATATAATTAACCTTCGATAGGCACACCAATTTTTTGTTTTTTGTTTGACCTAAACGATACACTGGGGTTAAATTTCACCCCATTTCATAAACTTTTTTCTACAGAGTAAAAGAGTTTATTTGCACCTTTTTCGTAAGTATTTAGTTAAAATCAATTTAAAATGAATTGCTTAATTCAATTTATTTATTTAAGATATCAGGTAATATAATAAACTACATGGATTTTATTCACATAAATAAATCTTTCTAAACTATCGAAAAGCTATCTTGGACTTTGAAAACTATATAAGCCAAAATTAGGTAGTAAGAACACAATAAAAAAAGCAAATTAATAAAAACTATATAGTGAATTATTAGTTAGTTAGTTGCTGTATATGGCTTTTGTATTAGTATGAATTATATTTTTGTATAAAATCTATATATAAAAATGAATGTTTGTCTGTATGTCCTCGATGAAATCAAAAACTACTGGACCGATTATTATAAAAATTGGTATATATATGTATTTTTCCACGGAGAAGGTTAGTAGAATATGCTCCTTGCTGCCACTCGGCACCAGGTGGCGCTGCAGAGTAGCAACTTCTGTCCCGTTCAACCGATTTTTTCGAAATAAACAAAATCAATAAAATGGTTTAGAATGCATTGAATATTTGTGTACTGATTTTTCTTTAAAGTTAGTTTTCTCAAATTTATTTTAGTTGTTGGCGTAGCAAAGCGCGCCGGGTACAGCTAGTTAATTATAAAAAAAAAAGTCAAAACTTATCAATATGTGGAGCACACTTTTCCTTAACGCTAACAGCATGTACGTGCATGTATGTACATATAGCTTAGTTTTGTCAAAGGTGAATTTTTATCTCTTTTAATTCCATTTCTATAAGAGTGATTTTTTTTAGAGCAATAATGGCCTCTAAAGAAAGTGAGGTGGAAATTTTTTTGTCTGATTTTGATGATACACTAATTGATTTTGAAGACGATGATAGTGTCCTAGACTTATCAATATATGTGGTGTCAACTTTCTTTTGACATTGAGTGTATATGCAAAACAAAAGTACGCGAACTACACACTGTAAATTTCACCCAATCACTTTTTTAGCTCTGCATAAATTCGGTACGCACCAACTACTGAGGACTTACTGCATGAATTCGTAGTTGCTAAAATACAGCTACGTTATATTTCCAGATGTTAGAAACAAACAAACATCAAATATTTTTTTGGGTGATTCACACCCCACTGTATCTACCGAAAGTTTAGCCAACTAGTCAATAGAAAGTATTTCAAAAACTTAAATCATAAATATAATAAAGGATGATCAATTTAGAGGTATCGGCTTTTACGTTGTTTTAATAAAACAACGAGAATTCAAATTGATTAGGCAATCTTTGTTATTTTTGTGTAGAACCATTTATGACATTTATTTTTTAAAGATAATCCCTTTGAAATGTTGCAACTGCCCCGTAATTCGATCATCCGTAAACACCAATTTTGAATGACTCGCCGGAGGACTTCGGTCGGTATCTCGTGAATAACTTTAGTAATGTTGGCTTCCAATCCCAATCGAAGCTAGTTTATGCACAAAGCATTTAGACTTAAAATTTGGTTTTTTTTTTGTCGGAACAGACTAGCAAGTAGAACACTCAGACAACATTAAATCCATTGTACTGCATTCGGGAGACCTCAATCCTGATTCGAGTGAATGCCGGGCAGACGCACAGAAACTAGTCCGCCATCTCATCCTCCACACCACATGCTGGGCAGAGTACACTGTCTGAGATGCCTACCTCTTCCATGTGCTTCGCCCATAGAAAGTGGCCCGTCATCAGTCCAACCAGCTGCCTACAGTCCCTTCTGCTTAATGACAGGAGTATCTGCGACAGTCAGTCGGACATGGCAGGTAACATCAGTTTTGTCCATCTAATCCATTTTGTGCATTTTGCTAATCGTGACTTTGATGGCTGCAGAAGGGAGTGGCAGAAAAGACTCCGGGCCCAAGAAGTTGTACTCAGAGCTCATCCTAGCTAAAGAGTCAAAGAGCTCGTTACCCGCGATACCCACGTGTCCCGAAACCCATAGTAGCATCAGAATATTATGTCTACCGACATAGTTCAGCCTGGATTTATGGAACTCAACTACCCTTGAAGTGGTTGTAGGGCTGTCTAAGGCCATGAGCGTAGCTTTGCTATCGCTGCAAACACATACAGGTCTGCCACTCCATCTGTTTTCCACAACAAAGTTCATCGCTTCTTGAACAACATACACCACCGCTTGAAACACAGATGCCTGCGAACCAAGAGCAAAGTTTAGTTTTGTCCCACCGGATTCCATGTAGACACCATTTTCAGACTTTAGCCATAATTGAGGCTTTGACAGGACTACACTTGATCTCTTTTCAAGTACGGATCTTGATGGCATGGAGTCAAGCAGTTACAAACGTAGACTGTGTGGCCTTGTAATGTCTGTTTAGGCAAGAGGAAGCGATAAACTCGAACAACTAGAGCCTCGTCCATCGCAACAGAGAACAAAGCTCAGATTAAGCCTCTCACAGAACCTCACGAGACTGGTAGCCTTCCCAGGTGGGGACGCTTCCAGAGCATCGTAAGGAAAATAAGCAAATGGCGGAGGCAATAACCCGACGCATTAGTCGACTTTTAAAGTATTTGATTTCTGCATCAGTCAGCTGATGGTCAGGCCCCAGTTTACCGATCACAGCCACAGGTCGTGGACCAGCAGCCTTCTCGATATAGGATGGCTTGGCCACAACCCTTGAATATGCTCGAACCTTGTCAACCGTTTTCTCCTTCCCCTCCTTGCCACGTTCTTCAATATCCCGGCTTCCTTGGAAGGTGGCCGCCATCGAAGTGGCTTCACAACGCACGCCTCCAAACGACTCTGTGTCTCTGAAGAAGAGGAAATTGCGATAACAACCCCCCGTCTCCTCCAGAATGCGCTTTCGCTCTTATAGCTGAGAGACTTTGGTAATGGATTGCCAATTGTGTGGGTTCCACCTGGAGTAATAATCCTATCCTTGTCCATTACCCGATGATGGTTTTAATTCGGGACTCCTCCCTAGCCAGTTTGATTGACAAGTAATGATTTGCATACTAAGTATTCGTGTATGTTTTCATCACCATTTTTGTAACATGTGCACAGAAATTTCCCCTCTTGTTAGGTTGGTGCATTAAAATAACATCTGGCAAGTTTTTGCTATATCAAATAAATTAAATTAAAAATTCAGATTTCAGAGTAAAAAACACGGCTATTGTTACATATGCAATAAATGAAAGATTAAAACAAACACATTTTTAATGAAGTTTGACTACGGACCTTATAAATTTGCCTACCACTTGATGAATAGATACTCTGGTTTACTATGTGGGGTTTTAACCCTATTCGGGGAAGTAATGTTTTCTCTCTCCTTCGGGCTCGACTTGATACCGCATTTCACTTGCAAGATATTTTTCTGTCTATGATATGTATTGTACCATAAACGTTGACGTATTAGTATAATAGTATTTACAAGAGTGCATACTTACTCAGAGCCCCAGGAAAATCTCTTCCGCTTTCAACATTTAGATATAGATTTAACGATGTGCCGCAACATATGAATGTTGTATAATCTGATTTATGTTATAGTACAGAACGGTTCTTTGTTGTGCAATTTATTTATTTTGATCTAGCTCGACAAAAAAAAAAACAAATGACGTACTCTATTGACTATCTACATCATGTAGGTAACGGTGCTACATGGAATCAAATAAGACGAACGTATAATCATATCATATCATCCACCTCTCTTAAATAAATGATGTAGAATATCTTTTAGTCTCGGCTGCAACACCGCGGTATTTATTGAGTGCACGTTCGTTTGCATAAAAAAAGCGTATGAAAATTTAATGGTTTTGACATTAGTTTCATTATTTTACATTTAAAACTAGATTTCTTTTCATAGTCTGTCATACATACAGATATTTAGAAGTCTAAAGCCCACTCGCTTTTGGCAACAAATTAATCGACTTCTTTCATCGAAAAATTTGGCATTAGTTAGGCTAGGTTAGGTTTGCGATGGGTGCCACTCTCTATGAGAATGTAGAGAGGCCTACTTAGGCCTCGAAGCCCGTTGTTCTACCATCCGTTTGGGCATAAGTCTACCCCCTATATAGTCTCAAGAGCCTTGGTGGAATTATGGAACAGCGCTCTTTCAGTTTGCAGCTCTTCAGTTTGTTCTTGGATACCATCTACCGCCTGGGCCTACTTTCAATGCTTCGGTTCCAGTCAAGTGTATGGTTTAGAATAATCCCAAGGATCTTTACCTCGGTAGCAAGTGTAAGTCTCACACTACTTAGTGAAAGGCCCAAGAAACGGATTTTTATATTTCCTTGTAAATACCACCATTTCGTTTGTGCTGATGACTTTCAATCTACTCTCCTTAGACCAGTTATACACAATGCAGAGAGCGTTTTGTAATACTTCGCTCAAAACTTGGAGATGCTTACCCAATGCTGTTAATGCAATGTCATCCGGATAAGCGACGGCCAAATCCATGCTTCAGCGTGTACGTATGATTAAAAAAGGGTTAGGAGAATTCATTGTCTTTTTATATTGATTTCTTTATTTTACACTTAAAATTATGTTTTCTTTTCCATAGTCTGATAGTACGAGTAATACATACAGAGATTTATTATTTTTAGAAGTCTAAAGCCCACTCGTTTTCGGCAATAAATGAATCGACAACTTCTTTCATCGAAAAATTGGGGATGAGTTGGTCTTGTGTTAATTTAACTCTAGTAACTGGATCAAAGTGACCTACTCGTTGCAAATGCTCCTCAATATCTTTACGTTCATATGTAATGCCGGATGGTGTTATCACAGGATCGGTGAGAATTTCAAAACTGATTTTACCACACAGATAATCTGGCACATCACGTTTCTGTAAAGAGATAGAAAAGATTAAAGCAAACAAAAGAAATTGGATATAAGTCAGGTGTAAAATTAATCAATGATATTTCCACACAAGAACTAAATGTCCCACAAAACTTTAAAAAGGAAAATATTTCAGATGAAATAAAGCAAAGCCATAGGCACGATTTATTACCATATTTACTTTACTATTCCTATACAATAAAAACCATATAGCGCAAAGTTTCAAACTTTGCACAAAATTTGATCCAAGCTTTCTGCTTTTTAACCAGAATTTTTCTATATAACAACCAGTAACAAAAATTGCCAAAAATCAACGGTATTTTGTAGTCAGTTATTATACTAAAAACTTTTAAATGTATTTTATGTTAACTTCTAGCTTTGACATTCCTCACGATATATTATAACGGGTGATTTTTTAGCTATTATCTTTTTAAACAGTTGGTTTAAACAGCTAACGCACGTTTCGTGTTTTGTTTCACTGTCAAACATCTTCAGTTTGGTCTATAATTTAACCATGAATCGTCTTACAAACGAACAACGCTTGCAAATCATTGAATTTTATTATAAAAAAAGCGTGTTCTGTTAAGAAAGTTTATCGCGCGCTTCTTCCATTAGCTATTTGAGCTATTGTGACTAAATTTAGAACCAAATTTACATTATTGGACATCAAACCACCAACACGCTTACGTAGAGTGCGAACTGAAGAAAATATCGCAGCTGTATCGGCCAGTGTTAATGATGACCGTCAATTATCGATTCGTCGCCGTTCGCAGCAATTGGGTCTCTGTTACTCAAAAACGTGGAAAATTTTGCGAAAGGATTTAGGTGTGAAAGAATTGAAGCCGAACGACCTACCGCAATGCAGAGTTTTTGGTGAATGGGCTCTTAGAAAGTTGGCCGAAGATCCACTTTTTTATCGAAAAATTGCGTTAAGCGACGAAGCACATTTTTGGAGCAATGGGTACGTAAATAAGCAGAATTGTCGATTTTGGAATGAAGATCAGCCAGAAGAATTGCAAGAGCTACCAATGTATCCAGAAAAGGTCACAGTTTAGTGCGGTTTATGGGCTGGAGGTATCATTGGATCGTAACGTAACTGGGAATGGTGAGCGTTACCGTGAAATGATATCCAACTTTTTTTTGCCCAAAATGCAAGAGCTTGACTTGCATGACATGTGGTTTCAGCAAGACGGTGCCACATACCACACAGCACGCGTAACAATGGATTTGTTGAGAGGCGAGTTCGGTGAACATTCACGTTCGGGACCTGTCAATTGGCCACCCAGATCGTGCGATATAACGCCTTTAGATTATTTTTTGTGGGGCTATGTTAATGCTCATGTTTATTCAGACAAGCCTGTTTCAATTAACGCATTGGAAGACAACATTAAAGCATTTATATGTGAGATACCGGCCGAAACATTGGAAAGCGTATGCCAAAATTGGACTAAGCGGATGGACCATTTGAAACGCAATCGCGGTCAACATTTGCATGAAATAATCTTCAAACATTAAATTATATGGACTGTACAATCGATTTAAATAAAAATTTCACGCATTTTTCTAAATTTTACGTGTGTTTTTTTGAAAAACTTTATTATTGTTCTTAAAAAATCACCCTTTATATGTTTCAACCTACGAAAAAATGGTTTTTCGGCCCTAAGTATAGCTTTCGAGGATAATTTCCAAATTTTGAGAATGCAGTTTTTTTCTTAACTAGACCGATATCTATTGTATGGCTCGAAGGAAGTATGTTTTCAATCTCATTCGTTTATATTCAAGCATATATGCACACATACATATTAATTGTGCATAGATTTAAAAATCTCAGGAAGACTATATTTGTTTTTAATTATACTTATCTTATCTTCGTTTTTTTTTTTTAAATAAATATTAATCTGGAAAATATTATTTTGTATAGAATGCCTTCTCAATTTTAACTTATTTATGACTAGGAAAAGCGCGAACCAGGTATTAAAAATCGGAGGTAGCGTTTTATATTTTTAATCAATCGCACATAAATTTTCTATGAATCGTTGGTACCATTTGGGTGCAAAAAATCATTGAATTTTATCTATCGTGATATGAACGAAAATAATGTTACACGGTGCTAATATTTCTATTTATTTTCTTGGTCGCTTTTTTAATATAAAAATGGACTCTTGGCCAATATTTGTAAAATGAAGGAAAAATATGTATCCATAAAAAGGGCGCAAAGTTAATGGAACAAAAATGGGTCTTAAAAAATCCTTATAAGTCTTGAGATGTGCTTATAAATTTCAGATATTTCTTCTTGGTTCGCGCGATAGCCGCTTAAGGGATTTTGGTCGAGATTTTTATTCATCAAAAAGTTTCAAACCTTGTGCAAAGTAAAAAAAAAAACTAACAAATTTTATCAAATTGAAGAGAGCCTATGGCGAGTGTACTTTACCAACAACACGGGTCTACGAGAGGCAAAAGGATTTTGCAGAGGGCCGAGAAGTCGTGGAAGATATGCCCCGATCTGGTCGCCCATCAACGTCTTCAACGGATGAAAACGTCGACAAAGTCAAGGAAATGGTGCTGGAAAACCATAATTTAAGTTTGAGGAAGGTAGCTCGTGACATTAGCTTGTCTCATGAAACAATTTGCAACATTTTACACCATCAATTCGACATGAGACGCGTGGCTGCTCAACTCGTTCCAAGAGATTTGAATTTCTTTCAAAAAATTCATCGGAAGACAAGGCTGAAGACATGCTTGAACAAGTGAATTCCAACCCAACGTTTATTCCGCGCATCATAACAGGTGACGAGACGTGGGTATAAGAGTTGGACATGCAAACCAGTTTACAGGCGGCTGACGTGGCTGAATGGCGCTATCCACATGAGCCGAAACCCAAAAAACCACGTCAAAGCCAGTCAAATGTGAAAGTCATGCTACTCGTTTGCTTTGATTATCATGGTGTTGTGCACTCGGAATTCGTTCCAAAAAGTTGTACGGTAAACAAAGAATATTATTTGGAAGTTATGCGACGTTTGAGAGAGGATGTGCTAGGGAAACGGCCGAATTTGTGTAAAGAAATCTCATGGATCTTGCACCATGATAACGCACCGTCTCACAAGGCTCATATTGTAAACATTTTTTCAATCAAAACCTCTACAAATATCATCGAACAACCACCGCATTCATCGGATTTAGCTCCCTGTGATTTTTTCCATTTCCGAAAACTTAAATTGTCACTCCGCGGACGCCGCTTTGAGTTGATAGAGGCCATTAATGATAATTCGCTGAAGGAGCTGAAGAAGATCTCTTCAAATGCGTTTAAAAGGTGCTTCGATGACTGTAATAATTGTTAGCATATATGTATTGATTCGAATAAAATTTGGAGATTAAACAAATGCGTTTATGGTTTCAAGTATATTTTGAAGGGTCAAGCAAATTATTGCCACAATTCAGTTGTCACGATCATCCCGGTCACATCAATCGGCAGTTTACATTTTGCTACTCACACTCTATAAAATATTACTTACTCAAACAAGACCTTAATACAATAAAATTTTATATAAAATTTGAAGATAAAATTCTCACTTGGAACTTGAGAAAATGACTGCAAAAGCCACAAGAGCACTCTTTACCTGCACAAGGCTTTTCACTACAGTTGTTAAACCTATAGTCACCTAAGCAACGAAAGGCGGTAACTGAACTCAACAAATTGTACCGCCTCGTCTGTTTCGGTATAACAGGAGCAATGAAAACATTCCCAACTCTCCCCTTACGTGTGCTCTTATGGTGTGTTCTTGGGCTCCTAAGCATGAACGAAATGAAATAGAGAACCATCTAGCTAAAAACGGGACAATCATGTCTCATCTGCCGATTTTAGAATGTGCTAAAATTTTTAAAAAGCCTAAGGTACCTCAGCGGGCTTTACACAATAGATCTCTTTCGGTTCCCAAGCGCAGTAGCCTAATAATAAAAATAATATAACATATAGAAACTTACCCGTCTTCTGTCATCAACTTTTGCAAAGATATTGTTTAGCTCTTTAATGTGATCATCCTAAAAGTATAATTTAAAGTATAGATAAATGTTTATGTTTACAAGAACGTTTATTATAATAAAGGGTGGTTAAATTTCAAGGGCCGATGTTGGATGTGAACCACACCTAAACGTCAAGTTATTTTTTGCATTTCATTTGACATTTTTCAATTTCACACTAACTCAATTTGAACCATGGAAAGATACACAATCGAGCAGCGCGTTAAAGTTATTCAGGCTTATTATGAAAACGGGCGTTCAAATCAAAATGCATATCAAAGAAAATCATCTTCAGTGACAAAGAGTGACTGTTTGGTGCGGTTTATGGGCCGGTGGCATCATTGGGCCGTATTTTTTCCAAAATGAGGCCGGTCAGGCAGTTACTGCGAATAGTGTTCGCCATCGTGAGATGATAACGAACTTTTTATGGCCCGAATCGGAAGATATTGATGGGGACGATATGTGGTTTCAACAGAACGGTGCCACTTGTCGCACAGCTAACGAAACAATGGCTCTTTTGCGCGAAAAATTTGATGGCCGAATAATCTCACGTCGCGGCGATGCCAATTGGCCGCCAAGATCATGTGATTTGACACCGTTGGACTTCTTTCTTTGGGGTTGTTTGAAAGAAAAAGTGTACGTCGATAAGCCAGCAACAATTCAAGAGCTAAAGGATGAGATAATTCGGCACATTAACGGCATAGAACCTCAATTATGCCTCAGCGTCATCGAACATTTGGACCATCGGATGGATATTTTGTTCTATACGTAATTGAACCATACCAATATTATCATAATAAAGAGAAATGACAATAATTTCCTAAAAAAATTGTATTTTATTCAAAATCAACACCGGCCCTTGAAAGTTAACCACCCTTTTTAATTTTGTTAGCTAAATTTATAGTAAAACTTAATTGCACATAATATTTTTGTGTTGCACCTTCGGATTTGCATACTCGTAGCTTGCAGCATAGCCTGTTCATGTGAAAAAATCTTAATACTCCAGATTTTCGAGAACTGACCTTTTGCCTTTATTTGGATATATATACTATACGTTTATTGGAATGCAGGCGCAGTGCATAACGCGCAGTGACGAAACTTAGAGTCCATTTAAATACAAACAGAGAAATTACTGAAACTCATAGGGACAACGCAGAAACCTACAAATCTTTCTTATACCCAGAACAAAAGCTTAACGTCATTACTCAATCAACAAGATAAGTGTTTCGCTGTGCGAATTGATAATGATGGCGTTGTCTTTACAAAAACAATGAAGGTTACTCATTAGAAAAAATTAGCATATACGTAGCCGAATTGGCGGTCGCCGTAGCCGAATGGGTTGGAGCGTGATTACCATTCGGAATTCACAGAGAGGTCGTTGGTTCGAATCTCGGTGAAAGCAAAATTAATAAAAATCATTTTTCTAATAGCGGTCGCCCCTCGGCAGGCAATGGCAAACCTCCGAGTGTATTTCTGCTATGAAAAAGCTCCTCATAAAAATATCTGCCGTTCGGAGTCGGCTTGAAACTCTAGGTCCCTCCATTTGTGGAACAACATCAAGACGCACACCACAAATAGGAGGAGGAGATGGGCCAAACACCTAACAGAAGTGTACGCGCCAATTATTTTTTTTTTTTTTTTAATCCTGCTATAAGTTACGTGCGTTATACATATGAAATTATAATACTTTTTTTAATGAAGTTAGTTGTATTTAATCATGTAAATATTAAAAAAATGTAATTTTCATTCGAGCCAATGGCCACCTTTTGCTTTTACGCCAGGTTTCAAACGATGAAGCCATACAGGCTTTGCATCGCATGGTTTCCATGGAACCATCCACCCAAAGATTGTTTGGACTCTTCAAACTTCTGTGATATCTTCGACAGGCCATATTCTCCAATTCTGACCACAAACTTTAGTCCAATGGATTCAGATCTGGACTTCCAAACGGTCAATCATCTGCGGCTATGAACCCAGGAATATTGTTTTTTAGCCACAGCTGGATGGTTTCCACCTTATGGGCTGAAGTGGAATTTTGCTGGAAGATCCAACGCTCTCCATTCAACAGAGTACTGTTCAACTGTTTGACCACGCCTTCTAAGATATCCTCCTGGTACACTTTTGCCCCGGTTTTATCCCTTTTTCGTAGAAATTAAGAACCCTTGAACCCTTGGAACAACGCTTTCTGAGTCTTCGGAAGTTTTAGCATAGATTTTGTCGTTTTACTTATTAAAAACATCTTCAACAGTGAACATTTTCTCATCTGTGCAACGATTATTCTCATGGCCGTTGTCCGCGTGCCACCGAAGAAGCTGCTTGCATCTGTCGAGTCTAATTTTCTGCAAGCGCGTTGCCAAAAGATGACCAGTTGAGCGACGGAAAGCTTTTATGTTAAGATCATGTCTAATTAGTCTTGACATGGATCTGCTCGGTACATTCATTTCCCTGGGCATGATTTTATGCTTCCTGATTAACCCACTTATTTTTCTGTCTGTCACTTCAGACGTTTGAGATCATTCGAGCGGTGAACAAACTTTCTTGAAATATTAAGTTTTTCCAGCAATTCGTAAATCTCACTTGCACTTTTACCACACTTATGTAATATAATCACTGCAGTGTGATAATCCTTAGCTCTCCACTCCTTTGTCAACAGCGGAAATTTGCCACGAAACCGAGTATAATTTATAAGTATACAATGCATACGAACAAAAGCTAAAATAACGGAACTTTTTTCTACAAATTTGTTCTCGCATTGTAAAATTTGTCACAGAATTTATGGCAAGACTAAATATAATAGATTTGCCAGGACGCCGCATAATCAATATTATTATTATATTATTATATTTATTCCTAATAAACGTAATAATTTTTAAATGACAGCTTAGATATGTATTTTTCGCAAAAAGCATTAAAGCTAAATAAAATTTTACTTATTAAAAAATTACAAAACACTTACACACTGCTGTTCAATCTCTTGTTGCTTCTCTTTTAATTCATGTTCGTTAATATTTTCGTCAAGCTTTAATCTACCCAAATGCCTGTCCATATCCTCTTTTAAAAGTCTGCAAATAATTTAATATGTAATGCATGTATCAGTCAAAGGTCTCGGGAATCATACCTGTTTACATAAGTTTGCAGTTCGATCTCTTGACATATCCGTTTTTCTTCTAACAAACTCCATCTCTTTTTACGGGCTAGGCGTAACTGCGAAGTAATGTCATCTCCGAAATTCTGTTTCTGCTCCTTTGATAAATCGAAAGCTGTAAAGTTAAAAATAAAGGATCCAGTGATTGATTCCAAAGTCAAGTTCAAAATACATATGTACATATTTCCACTTAATTTCTGTGCGAATTACTGGGAAAGTAGATGCGTGTGTATTTATGTACATACAAATTTCACGATTCAACATTATGAGTATGAAATTGCTTTAATAGGTTGCACAAAAATAAATTACATCAAATTCTTCCGTGCACGGATTTATTGGTATAAATATTTAAGAAGTACCATATTTCCACATAACTATTTTAAGAATGTTATCAGCCAATCACGTATGATTTAAACCTTTTATTTGTCTGCACTTATAATCTCTTGTTTCCTTTGTGTTATAATATATAATACAAAAAAATTAAAATGTATTATTTATTATTTTACTGTTATTTGAAAATATTAATTATGTATTAGAAAAAATTAAAAATTTGTTTTGAAAAAACAATTATTTCATAACCGGTCAAATGACCGGTTGCGGTAAAAATAGGTATACGTGATACACCGGTACGGTTAGTGTTAAAGCAACTGTATTTCATCTAGTAACACAAGGGCTGCTGATAATTCAAGTGAAGACTGTAAAATAAACATGTATCAAAATATTATTCCATATAACGGTATTTCTCAGCAGTAAAACTGCAGCAGTTGTAATATTGTGCTTGATTTATTGGTTCACTTGAGCTAGCCTACATTATTTGTGCATTAAAGCTGTGAAAAGGGATCATTTTTTAAGTAGGTATGTAATGTGTTTGGTCGGAAACATTTTAATTTTAATAAAACGGAAAAGAAGAAGGATTGAACAGATTGCAAAAAAGGGCGAATCGATATCTTGAACTCAGAGGGACTATAAAATCACCAAATTGCCAAAAAGATTGGCCGAAGTCCAAATGTCGTGGATCGTTTTTGTGAAACAAGATGCCTCCTGTGGTAAGAACTACAAAGGCAGAAATACGATGGCTTTCACACCGAAGAAAACCCGGAAAATCCGTAGGATTGCATTAAGGGGTTACATGGATTTAGTGGGTTCAAAAAATCGATTTTTTTCTTATTAATTTCTACAACATCTCAAGAATATTATCCTAAATTTTCAAGTCGATCCGAATAATATACAATATATATATATAATTTCGGAGATACAGCCTTTGGAAGGGGTGCGCTCCAAGCCACTTTTATTGTTACTCAAAACTTTAAACGCGTTTTTCTCGGAACCGTGTTTTCAAAGTCGGTTGTCAAATATTCTCGAAAACTACTCAACCGAACTTGATGAAATTTTACACAGGTGTTCGAGATACAATTTACTCGTGCTTGAACGAAGGATTTTGCTTTTTTTTTCAATTACCACTTTAAAAAAAAAAAATCTCAAGCAAATTTGGCCGAAATTTTCATTTTTTTGGAAAAATGTTTGCCAAATTCCAATTTTTAATTTTTTTTCTTTCTTTCGTTCAAACACGAGTTTATGGTCTTAACTAAAACACTTATTTTTGTTTTTTCATTTTCGATGATCCTGTCAGGAGTTATGCCGACAACACGGACGCACCTTTTTTCGAGGGGTCACCGGAAATGTCGTCACAATGGAAGAGTTTTAATTTTTTTTTTTTGAAAATTTCAGAAATTATTCTTTAAATATGTATGTTTGAATTAAATAAATAATTTTTTACATAGAAAAACAAAAATATTGAAAATAGGCCTTTTTTTACCTGACGAAACCCATGTAACCCCTTACATTTCGCCCTTCCAACAGCAAAAATTAAAGAAATGGCAAATGTTGCAGCTAGCAAATCCACTGTTCGAAGAGCTATTCTAAAAGCGCCACATCTGAAGCATAAAAAATTACAACACATTTGAATAAATTTCGCAAAGAGTTTTATTATAAATAACGGTCCCGGGGAATGGAAAACAGTAGTATTTAGTAACAAAAAGAAGTTCAATCTGGATCTGGTACAATTACTATTTCCCTGACTTAAAAATAAGGAAAGGTACCTGGGTCGACATCACGGCCGTGGCGGTGGTGTTATGGTATGGGAAACAGTATCGCACAATTCGAATGGGAAATTGTAGATTACAAAATAACGGCAAACAGCTATAAAGCTCTGTTGGAATCATCTTTTCCCGAGATTCGTGAAATATTTGACCCCATTAATTGGATCTAGAAACAGGATAACGCACCTGTACAACTTCACATGAGCTGCGTCGCAAAACGTTGAAACTTTAGCATGGCCGCCAAAACTTAGCATCATTGAAAATCTATGGGGATGGGTTGCTCATAGGGTTTATATAATGGGCAACAATTTGAAGACCAAAACATTCATAAGGCTATCTGGAGAATTTGTGCAAGTCCATTCTTCAATTTATTAACGAAATAATTTATAAACAAGGTGGCAGCACAAACTACCGTTTTTTTCCGAAAATAAGCCTTATCGTGTTTTTCAGAACTCTTTGTAAAATAAGAAACCCTCCGAAAATAATCCCTAGTTAAAATAATGTGTAAAAAAGAATTTGTTAAAAAATGCTGTTGATTTATTAAGTATAAGTAATAATATGCCCGTCCTAACGTGTGGCGCAGAAGCGTGGACGATGACAACATCCGATGAAGCGACGCTTGGAGTGTTTGAGAGAAAGATTCTGCGCAAGAATTTTGGACCTTTGCACGTTGGCAACGGCGAATATCGCAGGCGATGGAACGATGAGCTATATGAACTTTACGACGATATAGACATAGCGCAACGAATAATACGTTGGCTTGGTCAATGCCGTCCGTATGGATACAAACGCTCCAGCTCTGAAAGTATTCGATGCGGTATCAGCTGGTGGTAGTAGAGGAAGAGGAAGGCCTCCTCTGCGTTGGAAAGATCAGGTGGAGAAGGGCTTGGCTTGACTTGGTGTGTCCAATTGGCGCCGGTTAGCACGAGAAAGAAACGACTGGCGCGCTTTGTTAAACTCGGCCAAAATAGCGTAAGCGGTTATCGCGCCAATTAAGAAGAAGAAGAATAATAATATGTTTATACCTTCTGCTCAAATATGAACGAGACTTTATCAATAAAACGGTCCGCGGATAACATATGGCAAAAATAAATATTTTGTTGGGTGGTAGGACTGTTATAAGCTTACATGGCAAATTTCAGCGCGATATGTCACATAGTTTATTTTCTGTGCTACTGTAAACAAGTCAAGCTCGAGTGTGTTTTTCGAATTTAACGATGGAAATTCAAGTTGAACAAAGAATTTGTTTGAAATTTTGTTATTCCAACAAAATTTCGGCTTCAGACGCCTTAAAAATGTTGCAGACAACCTATGGGGACTCTGCTCTATCGCGTGCACGTGTTTTCCAGTGGTACAAATCGTTCAAAGAGGGCCCAACATCAACCCAAAAAACCACGCCAAAGTCGCTCAAAAATTAAGGTTATGCTGACTGTTTTTTTCGATTACGAAGGTGTGGTGCACTCGGAGTTCCTTCCGCAAGGCCGATCGATTAACGCTGAATATTATTTAGACGTTTTAAAGCGTTTGCGCGAGAACATTCGTCTTAAAAGGAAAGAATTATGGGACAACAAGTCATGGTTCTTGCATCACGATAGTGCACCAGCTCACACATCACGTCTTGTTCGCGATTATTTGAACAAAAATAATGTTAATATCGTTCCGCAAGCACCGTATTCGCCTGATATGGCTCCATGTGACTTTTTCCTGTTTCCCAAGCTCAAGTTGCCGCTCCGTGGAAAACATTTTGAGACAATTGAAGTCATAAAAGAGAATTCGAAGAAGGAACTGAAATCCATACCGAAATCGGCCTTCCAAAAATGCTATGATGATTGGAAAAAACGTTGGCATATGTGTATCGCCTCCAATAGTGATTACTTTGAAGGAGATAAAATAAAAATTGAACAATAATTAACCGTTTGTGTTTTATTAAATCAGTCTCGTTCATATTTGAGCAGAAGGTATATATTAGGCCGGGTCGATTTGTGGGGAGGCAAAAAAATCGCCCATTGCTCTGTGAAAATCATATTCTAGGGATCAAAATAAGAAACTTTGCCGAAGGAACCATACCTCTAAAACGAATTCTTATGTCCCCCAATTTGGATCGCACAATGTGTGCTAACTGTTTTAACCCCTCCTCTGCCAGAGACTGTCCAAAATACTTACAAGAGAAAGAGGTATTAAAAATAAAGACTCAGAACAAATGCAGTTATACTGAAGCAAGACGCCTATACAAACTACAAAGCACCATCAACCTAAGCCAAATGCCATCTTACTCAACAGTTCTAAACTCAACACAAGTTTCTCACCACAATATCGCTCACAACTCCATAGATCATACTTCTTCAACCGTCATTGCAGTCACCATTCAACCACTCAACTCCACTAACCAATCCGACACATCTACGAACACTACTCTTTCAAGTTCTCATTTAATCTTTCAACACTCATTGGATCATACTCATACTCTAGCCATCACAACATGGACATCGCTTGATGGAAATAATAATGAGATGGCGCCTATCGTGGTACCGTTACTTTGTTCTCAGCGAATTTAACAATGAGTTACGCCGTTTTAGCACCAGTATGGCCAGATTACCATTTTCGTAACTTGATTTAGCTGTTTTTTCGGGCTCGCCGGAATCCGATTTCTTCTTCGGTGGCGGTACGTAGAGAACGAGAAATGTTGCTCCATTGCTCGTGCATGCCTGTTTGTTGGGCAGTACTTTCTGAGAGCAGGAGTGAGAGTCGAATGGCGAATCTTCTGGCTGTCTGTTGTGATTGCACCTTTTTGATGTAGAACATTCTTTGTGTAGTTAGCTGTACGCCTCTCCCCTTTCTGTGACTCTTTTTTTAAAAGCTTTTGACGAAGTTAGCAAAATTATGAGCCTACAACCAAACATTAAGCATTGCCTATTTTTAATAAGCTGGAGGTTTGCCATTGCTTGCCGAGGGGCGACCGCTATTACAAAAATGTTTTTCTTTAAATTTTGGTGTTTCACCGAGATTTGAACCTACGTTCTCTCTCTGAATTCCGAATGGTAGTCACGCACCAACCCATTCGGCTACGGCGGCCGCCGTTCTTCTCTTCTTAATTGGCGCTATAACCGCTTACGCGATTTTGGCCGAGTTTAACAAAGCGCGCCAGTCGTTTCTTTCTCGTGCTAACCGGCGCCAGTTGGACACACCAAGTGAAGCCAAGTCCTTCTCCACCTGATCTTTCCAACGCAGAGGAGGCCGCCCTCTTCCTCTGCTACCACCAGCTGGTACCGCATCGAATACTTTCAAAGCCGGAGCGTTTGTATCCATTCGGACGACATGACCCAGCCAACGTAGCCGCTGGATCTTTATTCGCTGCGCTATGTCTATGTCGTCGTAAAGCTCATACAGCTCATCGTTCCATCGTCTGCGATATTCGCTGTTGCCGACGTGCAAAGGTCCAAAAATCTTACGCAGAATCTTTCTCTCGAACACTCCAAGCGTCGCTTCATTGAATGTTGTCATCGTCCAAGCTTCTGCGCCATACGTTAGGACGGGCATGATGAGAGTCTTGTAGAGTGTTAGTTTTGTTCGTCGAGAGAGGACTTTACTACTCAATTGCCTACTTAGTCCAAAGTAGCACTTGTTGGCAAGAGAGATTCTACGTTGGATTTCAAGGCTGACATTGTTATCGGTGTTAATGCTGGTTCCTAAATAGACGAAGTCTTTTACAACCTCAAAATTATAACTGTCAACAGTGACGTGGGTGCCGATACGCGAGTGCGCCGACTGTTTGTTTGAAGACAGGAGGTACTTCGTTTTGTCCTCGTTCACCACCAGACCCATTCGCTTTGCCTCTTTATCCAGTTTGGAGAAGGCAGAACTAACAGCGCGGTTGTGTGAGCGCGATGATGTCAATATCATCGGCATACGCCAGCAATTGTACGCTCTTATAAAAAATTGTGCCTGAGCGATTAAGTTCTGCGGCTCGCACGATGCTCTCCAACATCAGGTTAAAGAAGTCACACGACAGGGAGTCACCCTGTCTGAAACCTCGTTTGGTATCAAACGGCTCGGAGAGGTCCTTTCCAATTCTGACGGCGCTGTTGGTGTTGAGCAACGTCATCTTACATAGCCGTATTAGTTTTGCGGGGATACCAAATTCAGACATCGCGGCATACAGGTAACTCCTTTCCGTACTGTCGAATGCAGCTTTGAAGTCGACGAAAAGATGGTGTGTGTCGATTCTCCTTTCATGGGTCTTTTCCAAGATTTGGCGTATTGAGAATATTTGGTCGATGGTAGACTTTCCAGGTCTGAAGCCACACTGATAAGGTCCAATCAGTTGGTTGACGGTGGGCTTCAGCCTTTCACACAATACGTTCGCTAGAACCTTATAGGCGATATTTAGAAGACTAATCCCGCGTTAATTGGCACAAATTGCAGGATCGCCCTTCTTATGGATTGGGCAGAGCACACTTAAATTCCAATCGGCAGGCATGATTTCATCCGACCATATTTTGCATAGGAGCTGATGCATGCACCTTACCAGCTCCTCGCCGCCATGTTTGAATAGCTCAGCCGGCAGTCCGTCGGCGCCCGCGGCTTTGTTGTTCTTTAGCCGCGTTATCGCTATTCTCACCTCGTCATGGTCGGGTAGCGGAACGACAATTCCGTCGTCAACGATTGGGGTATCGGGATCTTCACTTTCTCGGTGACATGCGCAGCTGTCACTGTTTAATAGGTTCGAGAAGTGTTCCCTCCATAATTTAAGATTGCTCTGTACGTCGGTCACCAGTTCGCCGTCTTTGTTCTTACAGGAAAACGCCCCGGTCTTAAAACCTTCTGTAAGCCGCCGAACTTTCTGGTAGAATTTTCGGGCGTTGTTCCTGTTGGCCAGCATCTCAAGCTCTTCGCACTCACGTATTTCGGCCTCTCGTTTCTTCTGTCGGATAATACGTCTCTCTTCCTTTTTCAGCTCTCTGTAGCGATCCCACATGGCTCGCGTTGCGCCCGACCGCAGCGTGGCTCTATAGGCGGCATCCTTTCTTTCTGCGGCAGCATGACATTCCTCGTCGTACCAATTGTTTTTTCGGGCTCGCCGGAATCCGATTTCTTCTTCGGCGGCGGTACGTAGAGAACGAGAAATGTTGCTCCATTGTTCGTGGATGCCGGTTTGTTGGGCAGTACTCTCTGAGAGCAGGAGTGAGAGTCGAGTGGCGAGTCTTCTGGCTGTCTGTTGTGATTGCAGCTTTTCGAGGTCGAACATTCTTTGCGTAGGTAGATGCACGTTTTTTGCTGCACAGAGGCGCGTGCGCAGTTTGGCTGCAACAAGGTAGTGATCCGAGTCAATGTTGGGTCCTCGGATCGTACGTACATCTAATACACTAGAAGCGTGTCTTCCATCTATCACAACATGATCGATCTGGTTTCGCGTTTTTCGATCAGGGGACAGCCAGGTAGCTTGGTGTATCTTTTTATGCTGGAATCTGGTGCTGCAGACTACCATGTTTCGGGCCCCGACGAAGTCGATCAGCCTCTGTCCGTTACCGGATGTTTCGTTGTGTAGGCTGAATTTTCCGACTGTGGGACCAAAAATTCCCTCCTTGCCCACCCTGGCGTTGAAGTCGCCAAGCACGATTTTTATGTCGTGGCGGGGGCAGCGCTCATAGGAACGTTCCAGGCGCTCATAGAAAGAATCTTTGGTCGCATCGTCCTTCTCTTCCGTCGGGGCGTGGGCGCAAATTAGCGATATGTTAAAAAAACGGGCTTTGATGCGGATTGTTGCGAGACGCTCGTCCACCGGAGTGAACGACAGTACTTGGCGACGAAGTCTCTCTCCCACAACAAATCCGACACCGAATTTGCGCTCCTTTACATGGCAGCTGTAGTAGACGTCGCAAGGTCCTATGGTTTTCTTTCCTTGCCCCGTCCATCGCATCTCTTGGATGGCAGTGATGTCAGCCTTTACTCTCACGAGGACATCAACCAGCCGGGCAGAGGCACCCTCCCCATTAAGGGGCCGGACATTCCAGGTGCATGCCCTCAAATCATAGTCCTTAGTTCGTTTGCAGGGGTCGTCATCAGTATAGGGAGGTCTCATCCGAGGCTTTTTTTAAATTTTCATTGGGGGCGATTTTTAAGTGGCGGGTCCCAAACCCAACGCACAACCAGCTATCCTGGAATGTTTCGCCTTCTCACTTTAGCTCACTCCCGAACGGGTGTTCGGAAGCTACCCAGAGGATACGTGGGCTAATCCCGGCCGTTGTGAGCTGCTTGAACCATATTAACTGTATTAAATGAACTGTATTAAATTAAGAAGTGACCAAACTACTAGATTGAATATTGTAAAATATTTGTCATCAAAACAAGTTATATGTACACAAACACACTACTTACCGTAGCTAAACTAATTATACAATTAAAAATTGACTACGGTCTACAAATATGTATATGGAAAATGTAGTAAGTCTACCCTTAATAAAATCAAAGCTCCATTTCATGTCGCGATTCGGAGGAGTTTACGTGTTTTTAGGACAACACCCACTATAAATATGCTAATGGAAAGTGGGTTTCAAACACTTGAAGATTCCACGAAATATCTCGGAAGTCGCATAATATACAAATTATTCTGCGATTCCACTCATATAAAAGAAGAAAACCACTTTCACATAAATCAACATTATACGAGGTAAAAGACCTCGCCGAGCATTTAAACTTGAAGATATCTCCAATGAGAATGCCTCAAACCAAGCTAGACTTATGCTTTTTACAACAGTGCACCAACAACACAACATATCAGCAAATTTTCTGGAGCATAGTGTACCCTCTGAAACGAAGTGGTTGGAATCTTCTTTTCATTGATGGCACCAAGCAAGTCAATGGCATCGCATTTGCTGTTACAAATGAAGCTGCAAAACTCTTTCTCACGGACTACTACCGCAGGATGCCAATATCTATGAGGCTTAATTAGAGGACATAATTTCAGAATTAAATCTTGTAAAGATTAAACAAAAGGTTTTAATATGCACAGATAACAAATTCGTGTTCAATGCTGCAAGAAACATTCGAATGGATGTAAGCCCAACATATCACAACAACAATTGTTAATTAAGAAATCGCCAAACACAAAACTAATGTGGATACCTGGACATTCCGGCATACTTGGCAATCATCGTGCTGACTATGCCGCAAACCTTGCATTAAAATCGTGTTTGCACTTTTATAACCCACTTAGTACAACATCAATTAAAACAATATACTCCAGAGCTTTAAAGTCTCAGCTGAGCACCAATTGGTATATCTACCAGCATGAATACAAAGAAGTAAATCCACACGGTTCCGCTACCATACTGCCAACTTGGACTGCTACTTGGATGAACCGATGTTTCGTACGTATAAGGCTAGGCCAAACCCTTTTAACACACCAATACCATTTAACAAAGGGTCCGCCGCCAATATGTAACTTTTGCAACGCGAACCGCTTAACCATACGCCACATTCTACTACATTGTCCATCTATCTCCGCCTTACGGATAACAACACTGGATAACGCAGATCCAATCAACATTCTCTCCATCCCTTCTGAAGGAAATATAATAAAAATGTCAAATTTTCTTTAAGCTTTAAATATATTTCAACTTATTTAGTCTTATAATTTATATTTTCTTACGTTTTTATCACTTGACTTAGCCGATAATCTATAATTTTAATTATATTTTAATAAATAATAATAATAAAGTGAATAATTTTTAACCCCAGTTAGAATGAGTACAAAACGAAAGAGCTGTTTCGTCGAGTACAAAAAGGCAATCGTGGTAGACTCCAGGGGTGTAAATCTTATAGCATTCTGTAAAGAGAAGATGCTGGATCTCCGTATAGTTCGTAAATGGCGTGCAGACTACGATTACCTGGGTCAACTGATGGACCAAGGAAATGAGAAAAAACGCAGAGTTGGATAAGGTCGGCAGCCGCTATTTTCTGAGTTGAAGATTGCATCTGGGAAAGGATTGCAGGCAGGAGAGAATGGCTTTGGTTCTGAGCAGGGCTAATATTCAAAAATTTGCCCTTGAAACAGCAATTGAATTTGATTATCCGCAGACGAATTTAAAGCATCGTCACACTGGTTGGACAACTTCCTTAAACGATATGAACTGTCACTAAGGAGATCAACAACATTGTTTAAACTGGAAGGCAATGAAGTCGTTAAGCGTGCACTTCCGTTTAAGCTTTTTGTTGATGGCATCGATTTTTCGAAATACCAACTCTCTAACATGATTGCTATGGATGAGACCACGGTATTCCTAGGCCAAGGAGCTCAAACTACAGTTCACCACAAGGCTTCTTCGTCAATTTACGTTCCTTCTACCGGTTACGATAGTGCACGTGTTAGCTGTATTTTGGCAATTCGTCTGGATGGCAAGAAAGTATCGCCATTTTTAATTACTAAAGGTAAAAAAGAGAGGATTCAACATGTTTCAGGCATATATGCATTGAAAAATCCTGGTGCACCCAAGCAGTTATAAGAAAGTGGGATCTTTTTATGCTACCACCACTGTTGAGGAGTCAGAATAAGAGTTTACTAGTTTGGGATTCAGCCAGTACTCACCGCGCTAAAAACATGAAAAACTTTCTTGCTGAGAGGAAGATTGATCAAATAACGATATCGGCAGGAATGACTGTTTACCTCCAGACACTTGACATTGCAATAAACAAGCCATTAAAGGATCATTTGCGGATGGAAACCAATAAATATATTGAAAACAGAATGGTGAGAAATCATCGAGGTAATTTTGTAAAACTAGGCTTATATGTAACTATATACTTAATTATACTTTTATTTTTGCCCTCCCCCGAAAATAAGCCCTAGAGCGTATTTGGACCAAAAAAGAAAGTAAGACAGTGTCTTATTTTCGGAAAAAGACGGATTAGCTTTAAGTAAAAAGTTAAAAAAAAATCCAATATGCATTATTATTTTTTCTTACTTGTTTAATATCCATTGTAAATCATGCACAGTATTACAGGTGCTGAAGTACATACATATATAATTGGCGCGTACACCCTTTTTGGGTGCTTGGCCGAGCTCCTCCTCCTATTTGTGGTGTGCGTCTTGATGTTTTTCCACAAATAGAGGGACCTGCAGTTTCAAGCTGACTCCGAACGGCAGACATTTTTTTATGAGGAGCTTTTTCATGGTGAAAATTTACAGCTGCGAAATACCGTTAGATGGAATAATATTTTGATTTTTTTTTAAATACACTGCGTTGGAAAATTTTAATATTTGCAAGTTTTGGCGTTTTATTTATTTCTCATTTAATTTACAAATTTCGGAGTTCATCAAAGCAACATCTCGCCCCCTTCTTTCTATATTTCAACCCTCACCCCTTCCCGCTCCCAAATCCCCCCTCTTGGTCCCCTACACAGTCTGTTCCGCGAGTCAAACCAGAATACTTCGGTTCCTCACATCAATAAAGTGCAAATCTTGCAATAGGTGCCATCTTCGGAGATGCTCTAATTAATAGCATAACTTGGACAACTATGCTAACTATTGTACATCATTCACCCATTACCACCTCAACCGAAAAATCCGCCAATTTTATTTCCGCGAATCACCGCTCCTATACAAACTTTAAGCGGATTGGGTCAGCTTCGCGGAATTCACTGAGAACACCTTCGCCGCAGTTTCGGTTTCCACTAATGTAGACGCAGACGAATACGCATTGCGCAAGATAATCACTGCTGCTGCGACTCGCCTCATCCCTGTTGGAAAGCTCCGGAACCTCGTCCTAATTTCAGAGCGGAAGCAGCTGTTCTAGCAAACGGGCGTGTCCCCCTACACCCAGCCGATCCCGGGGATTCTCAGAGAAAGGTTCTCAATTTGGAAATTCGGCAGTTGGTCATTCAACATAAGCGGACTAAATGGGTTGACCATATGAAGACTTGCAACTTTAGCTCTGGTGTGAGCAAGCTCTGTCGAACTCGACGAGCACAAGGACAGCTCCAAACGTCGTGCTTCCAGACGATTGCACAAACTGCCAAACAACAATGCACCGCTTACTTTTGCCAGCGATGCAAAGGGAGAGTGGTTCAACCATTGAAGCCTGGGAAAACCACCAACCCAGAGGAAGCTTATCGTCCGATAACTCTATTTTTATACTATAGTGAAGTAAATTTATAATTTTCATTATACAATAACTTAGCATAAATTATATTGAAAAGTTGAGGAACAAATTCCTCATAGTAATCAGAAAGATAAGTAGAAAAGAATGGAATTCAGAGCACATCATCGGAATCGACGAGATCCTAAAGCTTAATGAAGTGATAAACAAAACCAACTAGCTAAAGCATCTTACTAAATAGACTATACGATATAATAAGGTTTACCAACCGAGACAGGGTTTTGTCACCATCTTCCATAAAATGCCCTACTCCCCCAGTTAAGGAGCTAAAGTAAATAATAACATATTTACTGCTGGGTAGTTTCCCCAAGGACTACCTCAACAAACGCCTGCTGGAGGCTACACCGCCTCCTCCACACAGTAGAAGTGACATTCATGATGACAACGACAAGATTTAACTGAACCCACATCAAACCACATCATATAACAACCCATCCCTTGGGTTCGTCCTCATCGAAATAAAACTTTTCCGTAGCTTACTGTTAGAAAAAGCTCGAAGAAAATAATCGACGGCCTTTACTTGGCCTATTTTAAAGCCGTTTTCGACCATACTAAATGTCTAAAGGTCAAAAATAATAAGACTGTCAAATTTAAGTTGAAAGCCAAAAAGCCGAAAAAGTCTAATTTGTTTATATGCACTGAATTACCGACACACTGGTTTTGAATTGTTTACAATTTAGGAAGTTAGCAGCTCATAAATTCCTAGAAAGATTCTATAGACGATTTATGGGCATTTGAGCGGGATAAAATCCCCTAAAAGCCATTCAGTAAACGCCGGAAAGCTACTTCTTGACGATATCCCGTTTACATATAAAATATTTAATGGGTATTTTACCAGTGATGTAGGTAGACAAAACAAACACACAAACAACATTCCCATGGCAGCCGGTTCTACGTTACCGGAATGACTCATTCCCATGGCAGCCGGTTCTACGTTACCGGAATGACTCGGGTTTTTATTCCCGACCAAGGGCTGCCGCCCCAGTACACTAGCCCTGTCTAGTGCACCGTATTTTACCCTAAACCTTTCGTCACAGGAGCAACTCATTGCAGCCAGTTTGCTCCAAATACTTCTCTTCCGGGCTGGCGTCGAACCCAACCCCGGACCTGAAGTATTTTACTGCTGCATTTGCCACAAACGGCTCCACCCGAACTCCACCTCGGTTAGGTGTAACCAGTGCAACGGGTGGTGCCATCTTAAGACCTGTTCAGGCCTTAAGACTCACAGGGAGTGGCCCACAAGGTATGTGGCCACGTGTTGCTCCCGCCCACAGGCGGTCACCGCCTCTACGGCGACACTGCCCTCAGTGCCGGCACATCACACTGCCGCCACTAACAACACCTCAACGGCCAGGAGCCCCCAAGAGCAACACGACTCCCTCTCCAACCCACAACCCTCCTGCTCCTACCCCAGTGCGGGGACAAACCAGCAGCTCTTGGTCCCCCGCACAGTCTGCTCCGTGTGCCAGACCGTAGTACCTCGGAACCTGACAACTGTCCAATGCAGTTCTTGCAGTGGCTGGTGTCACTTTCGGAGGTGCTCCGGCCTGCACACCACCCGTGAGTGGACACGCGACTACGTTGCCCCCTGCTGCAGAGCTCTGCACCCGCAACCGCCCACCGTGGCGCGGCCACCCGACAACATCAGGCCACTCCCCATTTTGCGGAACGCACAGCAGGACCAACGCAGACAACATCACGCATCCCTCACCCCCCGAATTACGACGACCCTCCCGCGAAGCTTCAAGCTTTTGCAACTGAACTGCAACGGACTAACGAGTAAGATTGACGAGATAGTCGACTTCATGAGTCGGTTCGGAATTAAGATAGCTGCGGTCCAAGAGACAAAACTGCACGCTAGCTCCCCCCTGATTACCAGGGACGGCTATAACGTGCACCGAAAGGACCGCGAGCGAGACAACGGTGGTGGCCTAGCGTTCATAGTACACCATTCAGTGCAGTATCGTCTTATTGATGAAGGCATCGACCGCAGGGACAGCACCTTAGAACGTCAAGGTATAGCTGTCCGGTCAGGCGATGCCGAGCTCGAAATTTACAATATTTATATACCCCCTGTCACCTGCTGCCCGGCAGGATATCTCCCCGATATTGGTGCGCTCATCAGGGGAGAAAACCGATTGGTAGTAGGTGACTTTAACGCGCATCACGATCTTTGGCATTCAAGCCTGCCAAATGATCGTAGGGGACAGCTATTGGCAGAGCAGATAGACGATTCGACGTTCAGCACTGTAAACGACGACGCCCCCACTAGGGTAGTGGGCAATTGTAGCAGCTCGCCTGACATAACAATTGCTAGCGCTGGACTGATAAATAGCATAACCTGGCGACCTATGCTATCGCTTGCATCAGACCACTTGCCCATTATCATCTCGATCGAGAGACCCGCCGATTTTGTTTCCGCGGATCACCGGTCATATATCAACTTTAACAAAGCTGATTGGACCAGATTCGCGGAATTTACTGAGAACATCTTCGCAGCCCTACCCACTCCCACCGATGTGCGCGCAGGCGAACGCGCACTCCGCAAGGCGATTACAGCCGCCGCGGCTCGCTTCATACCTGCTGGACGGATCCGGGAATTACGTCCCAATTTCCCAGCCGAAGCAGCCGTTATGGCAAACGAGCGTGACCGTCTACGCCAGGCCGATCCCGGGGATCCTCGTATAAAGGATCTCAATTTGGAGATCCGGCAACTGGTCACCCAACATAAGCGGACCAAATGGGTAGAGCATCTGAAGTCCTGTAACTTCACCTCTGGTGTGAGCAAGCTCTGGTCCACCGTAAGGTCCCTGTCGAACTCGACGAAACACAACGACAAGGTGGATATCACCTTCAACGGTCGTACTTCGTCGGACCCGAAGAGATGCGCGAGCTACTTTAGCCGGCAATTTATATTGCATCCTCCGGTCGACAGATCCAAACGTTGTGCCACCAGACGGCTGCACAAACTGCCCTACTACAGTGCACCGCTTACTTTCACCAGCGACGAGGTTCAGGGGGCCATCAAACACATGAAACCATCAAAAGCCATTGGCCCCGACGGACTAAACATGCTGATGCTGAAAAAGCTGGGTCCATTGGGAGTAGAATATCTCACAAAGGTCTTCAACCTGTCTATGGCCACTCTCATCATTCCTGATAAGTGGAAATTAGGGAGAGTGGTCCCACTGCTGAAGCCTGGGAAACCCGCCAACCAAGGGGAGTCTTATCGTCCGATAACTCTCCTTTCCCCAGTAGTGAAGACACTTGAGGCCCTTCTACTCCCACTCCTCACTCAACACCTGACTCCAGCCCCACACCAGCATGGCTTCCGTAGAGTGCACAGTACCACCACGGCACTCACCGTCATAAACACCCAGGTAAACCGCGGCCTTAACCAAAACCGCCCCTGCGAGAGGACTGTCCTAGTAGCGTTGGACCTACAAAAGGCTTTCGACACAGTCAGCCACGCCACGCTACTAGATGACATTTTACAGTCGACACTCCCGCCAGGGCTGAAGAGGTGGACCGCGAACTACCTGAGTGGTCGTCACTCGTCGGTAGTATTTCGAGACCAAACCTCAAAACAGAGAAAAATAAAGCAAGGAGTACCGCAGGGTGGTGTCCTTTCACCCTTGCTTTTTAATTTCTATATTTCGAAACTCCCCCCAGCCACCAGAGGGAGTCTCACTGGTCTCATATGCCGACGACTGCACGATAATGGCGTCGGGCAATGACATTGATGGCCTATGCTCAAAAGTAAACGACTACCTCGCCAGCCTTTCTCGCTTCTTCACTGCGAGAAACTTAAAACTTTCTCCCACGAAATCCACGGCGACCCTATTTACCACCTGGACAAAGGAGGTCAAGCTGCCACTTCAGGTACACGTCGACGATACCCCAATTCCGACGATAAACAACCCCAGAATTTTGGGAGTCACCTTTGACAGCTTGCTCTCCTTTTCGGCGCACACAACCGCTATTGCAACGAGAGTACAGAATCGCAACAAGGTCCTCAAGTCGCTTGCCGGCAGCACTTGGGGCAAAGACAAAGAAATGTTGCTGTCGACTTTCAAAGCAATAGGCCGACCGGTTCTGAACTATGCCGCGCCTGTCTGGTCGCCTGGAACCAGTGATACGCAGTGGACGAAGCTTCAGACCTGCCAGAATACTGCCATCAGGACCGCGACAGGATGTCTCCTGATGTCCCCTATCCACCATTTACATGACGAGGCGCACATGCTCCCGGTTAAGGAGCATAACAAAATGCTCGGCAAGCAGTTTCTGCTTGGGTGTCACCGTAGGCCTCACCCATGCAGACACCTGCTCGAGCCTGAGCCACCTCCCAGGCACATCAGGAGACACTTCCTCAACTACGTGGACGAGATCCAGGACAAAACGGACAGACCTCTCCAGGATCGGACAGTATACAGACAGGCTATTAACGACATTCATCGGGAGACACTTACCACCTTCCTAAGCTCTCGACCCCCGAATGCCGTTATCGGAGTCCAACCACCACCTATCGCAGACGAAGAGCTCCAGCTTCCTCGAGAGTCCCGCGTAATCTTGGCACAACTACGTTCTGGATATTGTAGCAGGTTAAACTCCTACCTATCCAGAATCGACCCCGACATACTAAACATATGTCCTGCATGTGAAGGTACCCCGCACGACACTAACCACCTCTTCACATGCCCCATCAAACCCACTCATCTAACACCTCTCTCCCTCTGGACCCAACCCGTCGAAACTGCCAGTTTCCTGGGCCTACCGTTAGATGAGCTAGACGAAGACGACCGGTAATTTACACTACACTGACAGGGCGAAGATACTGCTACAACAACAACAACAAAACAAAACATTGTAAACGTGCATTCGAGAAAACGAGCTTTGAATTCCTATAAGTCTAGTCTAAGTCTTGGTCAATAAAGCTCTTAGAGACCTAATTTAAAGGCAGAACTCAGTCTAGAGGTCTGATAGTTCCTTTCATTTCGATTAGGTTATGTCAGGTTAGATAAAACGGCCCTTAAAATTATTCGAATATTCGAACGATCGAGAGGCAGTCCTATTTTCAATTTTCATTGAAAGTATGTATTAGTTACACTTATTTGGGTTTTATATATGATTTGGATTTTTTGGGTATTACTTGTCTACTACTCTACTATGCTTGTTTGGGAAGTCTTTTACTTCCACAACTCCACTACCTCCTTAGCCAATCGCTTGAAGCATGCGCACAAAAAGGAAATTGGCTAAAAATTCTTGTGCATATTAGCCACATCAGCCAAGTCTGAACGAACTTTTTCGATAGTTGGAAATATTATCTCACTCCGAAGAAGTTGCTTATTGCCAGAGAGCGTTAATATTTTTGCTTTCCTTAACAATAGAATTCACGAAGGATAATGGTTGATAATAAATTCTGTTTACCTTATGATTATACGATAAAATTAACTTAAATCACTAAATCTATATATACCTATTTGTTTTCATTACTTTATAATATAAAACTAAATTCTTTTAGAAAGATGTTAAAAATTGCTCGGTGTTTTCTGTATAATAAGAACATATCAATAATATTATTAATACCAAGCGATATTTTAATTTTATTATGCCTTAATCGAATAGTTCGGTTATTCGATTAATCGAAAATAGGATGCTCTTTTATTACCCTCATTACATACCAGCATTACAAAAATATAGTCATATTCTAAAATTCAATTTCCACAATTTTCCGCTATCTATGGACTCTACTCACTTCACGAAAAATTTGCTTGCGAAAGCAACAACAAAGTTATCGGACCAGATTCACCGCTAGCGAGTACGGTTATACCTCATACAACTGGGATAACTCACAATTTTCGCATACAAATGCAATTTTTGACAGCGCTAACAAGATATGTTTATTTATACCAGTTGCTGCATATATTCATCACGCTCGGCGGAACGAAAAGGCCTAAAATATGGCATCGAACGATTTACTTTCATGTTCTGTAACAATTAAAGTTTTCTATTTTGACGAACTTGTGTATGCAGCTAAACAAGAATCAGCCGATCCACAAATGCGACAATACCTATATTCTTTTTGCTTTCGACTTGTAAATGAACGCTAGGAAATTTAGCGAATTAAGTGGAAAGAAACAACACAAAATATCTTACCTTCACCAGGTTTAAACATGAGAGTGATCATAGCTGCAATATTAGAAATGTCGTCGGGAATATCATGGCAATTATCATCGAAGATGGCATCGCAGATGTCACAAATAACGTCGAAAATATGTCCAGATATGTCATTGCAGATGTCACAAATGTGTTCGCAAACATCAGCCGATATGTCATTGCTGTCGGCACAAAATTCAACACAGATGTCACAAAAGCCCACAGAGTTGTCGTCGAGATAGATGCGTAGCTGGAGAGAAACCATCTTGAGCATCGTAAAAGGGCAACTGACGAGGACGAAGTCCATCAGAAAGATGAAAAAGAAACTGCGGACACTGCTAAAGATCAATCAGACGTTATTAAGGAAATGTTAGAAGAAGCCCAAGGCGTTATTATTAACTATGAGGAGCACATTGTAGAATTAGAGGAAATAGTTGAAGTACCACATGACGATGACTCCATTGGGCATGACCAATTGGATGAGGAAGACCATCAACCGACCGAAGAAGATTTTAAAATGTTCCACGTGCAGGAAGACGAGCAAGTTGTCACAGAAGTGTCCCTTGTATCAAAAGGGACAAAAGTTCTTCGTTCCCTTTCGAACCAACGAGTGGACATTCCGAGACTTCGGAAGACGTACTGAGACTGACGTAATGAGACTGGAACCAATGCCAATAGTTTACCAGCTTTGCAGGGGGTGAAGAAAATAGCATAAAAGTCCCGTCTGTAATGACCAATAGGAAACAAAATGGAATCCGACGATTTACTATCTGTACCAGCAATTGCAGAAGATATTGGAGTTTGTGCGGATGCCATTAATGCAATTTTTGTAAGCACTAAATTAGTTCTTGAGGATGTGTTGCCAATTGTAACCGGTCAAGGCGAAAATAAGTCACCGCCTACATCGCCAAAAACTCAAATTAAGAATAATTCCACAGAATCTGTCACTAACGAATCTATCGGCCAGAAACGCAATTGCAGTTTACCACACAGCCAACCGAAGACAAAGTCAGGTAGAAGGAGGCTGTGGGACAGGAAAAAGTCAAAGCAGTTTACCTGGTAATCGGGCCTATCGAAATAAACTCAAAAACATAAATTCGTCTTGCCGAGATAGAAGTCGCCAGGAAATACGAATTGCCAAATCTAGAAATTACGATAGTTATCAAGCACATGTAAATGCTAATCATATTGGAGGTACTTTTTCCAAAAGTTTTTTTTTGACAGATCACGCGTGACTACTGTCAAACTAAATACATACATAACTTTTTTCAGTATTCATTGGCATTTCATCATGGAAAGACTTACGCCTCAACAACGAAAATCGAGAAAAGTGTTCATCGTGCGCTCAGGTTAACTTAAGCAATGAGGCTTATTTTTGGCTTGATGGCTACGTCAATAAGCAAAATTGCCGTATTTGGGCTGAAAAGCAACTCGAAGTCATTAAAGAACAGCCATTACATCCCATGAAAATAACCGTTTGGTACGGCCTATGAGCTGGAGGAATCATTAGCCCATATTTCTACAATGACGAGGCTGGCGCCAATGTAACAGTGGATGGCGAACGTTTTCGCGCCATGATAAACCACTTTTTTATGCTGGAAATTTAATCCCGTGATCTCCACAACATTTCGTTTCAACAAGACAACGGACGGCGCTACTTGCCATACAGCGCGTGAAACAATGGATTTACTGCCTCGTCGTTTCGGTGAGCAATTTATCTCTCGTCTGGGACCTTTGGATTGGTCCCCCAATATCGTGTGTATCACACCTTTGGACTTTTATTTGTGGAGGTACGTAAAGTCTAAATACTTTTTGCATAATCCAGCTTCTATTGAGGCCAACATTACTAAAGCTATTCACGAGTTACCGACCGAAGTCCTTTAGCGAGACATTCATAATTGTTGTGTACACGGATGGCGAATTACGGCGCAGTTGCAGTCAACAAATAAATGTCATGAATAGTTCTAACAAAAATAATAAAGATTGCCCAATCAAATTGAATTTTCCTTGTTTTATTTCAATTTTAATATTTAAAAAATACAATTGATCACCTTTTATATACACCTGCATGCGCATAGGGTATTTAGTCTTAAGGTGAAAGTGTTCACGAAAAGTAAAGCGATTACGTATTGAAATGAAATGAAGCAAGTTGTGTTGCTATTACTTTGTGACTTTAATTTAGCAATCCGGTGATCGAACTCGGAGAAATTATTGTAAGACATTTTATTTGGATAAAAACGTGATAATTTCGTAACAGTATTTTAATTACCTTTCCAATGATTCTCTAGGCTTTGTAAACGGTCAACTAATATAGTTTTCTTGATTTTAAGGTTTTTGTGTAAAATCTGCATTTGACCATCTAGATCACCTCCATTTTTAAATAGCACAAACGTTTTGTACCATTATAATCGGTTTAAAAATTTCTCGATCTTCATTTCTCGCACGAAAAAGTCCATATTCTTTACTTATTACCAAACTCAGTAATCACCGAAAACTCCATCGAAATTGTTCGTAAATTTATAAAAAATGAACCGAAATCATCGTTGAAATTCATGGAATCGGAGTTGAATATCTCCAAAACCTCGATTTATCGCATTTTAACTGATCATTTGGGCTTACGAAAGGTCAACATTCGAAAGACCTCATTAAAGAGGCGAGAAAAGACGAGAACTTCCTTTACAACATTGTAACTGGTGATGAAGCGTGGTGTTTCCAACATGAGCCTGAAACTAAGCGTCAAAGTACCGAATGGAAGGCCCCAGACGAAAATCAAGTCGATGCTAATTTGTTTTTACGATTCCAAGGGAATTGTCCACAAGGAGTTCGTGCCAATGGGCCCAACCGTCAATGCAATTTTCTATCTTGGCGTTTTGAAGCGTTTGTTGCATCGCATTCGTCGAATGGAGGAAGAAACTGGCGCTTATTGTATGATAACGCACCATCTCATCGATCCACTCTTGTGACTCATTTTTTGACTAGAAATCGCATTTTAACCATCAATCACTCAGCATATTCCCCTGATATGGCTCCCTGTGACTTCAACCTATTCGGAAATTTGCATTTGGCCATGAAAGGAAAACGTTTTGCGTCCGTAGAGGCCATCAAAAAGGCTTGTACCGACATCCTGAAGGACATTCCGGTCAATGACCTGAAACACTCACTCACTTTTAGATCGCGAAAGAGTGTTTCGAGTCCATTTATTTTGAATAAATAAACTCGAAGTTATTAGACAAAGCTCCTGTCGTTTCTATTTTAGCTCAGTCTTGTTTATTTTGGACTTCACCTTGTACCTCCTTTCTCTTTTGGTCAGAACACATGAACATTGCGACTCTTATCCTATTCTAATATTCAAATCCCTCTCCCTTTGGACCCAACCTGTCGAAACAGCATGGCGACAGATGGCTCCACCGCGCTTGGCAGATTTTAGTAAGCTGCTACAACAACCAAAAGGCTACTACAATAAAAACAACAATGTTTCTACTTAGCCGGCTGTTGCTACTAAGTTTCCAGTAGTGAGTTTCAAGTTTTTTAACCCCGTCTGTCACGCAGCATTTCAACCCAACACAGAAGTACGGCTTCCGCAAAGTTAACAGCCTTGACAACATTAACAAGCTTTCGGTAGTATTTGATTCTATCGTCAGTTAGGCTGACTTTTTAGACGTGAGTTGTTGTGCATAAGTACAAAGTCAAATGTTCGTACACAACAAAATTTCGTTCCTAAGTTCAAGGATATATGAACGCATTACAAGCGCGTCATAGAATGTTATGGTGCAAAGCATTGCAGAAGTATTAATAAATTGCATCGCAATGATATCACCCAACGAACCAGCACGTTTCCTGGGCCAACGGTTAGAAGAGTTAAGATGTTGAGAACAAAACATTGAAAATTCATTGCTATTTTAACGACCGTTCAGACGGTATCCTTAAATCACTGATTAAGAGTACTTATGACAAATATAAAGAAACATCGCTAGCAATATATAAGTAAGAGATGTACTTATTCTCCATGTCAAGGATATCTTCAAGAAGTTGTTGTTGAGTTCAAAGGACCACCGGAGCAACATATGCAAAGCTGCTGCTAGACAGAACGAGATGCCACTTCGTTGCCCTCGAGGGTCACGAATATTACTTAAGTATAGATCACTATCAAAATTTAAGATTTAGTCACTCCGAGCGCCACTACCGGATGACTACTTCGCCATTGAAACAACTATGATTCAATCCCGTCGAATATCTTTTCTCAGGCCTACGCATGAGGTTGCTAGATTTATTACGATTCACGCGTAGATCCAAAAAAAATGGTTTTTAGGAATTTACGTACCCCTTTGTAAATGTTTTATTGCCTCGTCATAGAATTCCATTTCAATCAAGCACTGACCCAAAAAAAAGTGCGCTTTTAGTAGATTTGTATCAAGGTCTAATGCTCGGCGACAATCCTGACATGACAGTTCCCATCGTTTCAGTTTTAAGTAGCATAGCGCTCGGTTTGTGAAATATGTGGCATTACTTGGATTTTTCATCTAACAACAAATATTTGTATTAGTCTTATTGTATTGGAATTTGAAAATTCTTACAATCGCTTTAGTATAGCAGCTTACAGCATCATCAAATTTCCTCAATACAAACAATTGGTTGCCTTGCTCCTTTAACTGCATATCGGTTAGGTTAGCTGTGGTATATGCTAGTTTACTCATTATTCCAAGAGACCCAGCGCTTAGGTCCTCAAGTTTAAAATCTGCAATTGCGAATAAACCATCAAAACAAATTACGAACCAGTCCCTAATTTTTTCTTCAAAACAAGCCGATTATCATACCAATACATTAAACGCTATAATTAAGACCCATTTGCAAAAATACCTTTTTAATCACTACAGCACCTTGAAAACTTATAGCTTTCTTTTACATCGATTTCTATCGCTTTCAGTTTTTTTGATAATATGTTACTATCAATATATATGTATATATACAAAAAACCAGCTGATACCTATTACACTATGTTTTCAATGCCTTAGGCATTAAGTACCTCATGGTAAGATATTTAGTTAAACAGAGTAAATAACACAATTTAGAGAGTATTCTGAATTTGTTTTATTTTGTCTGATATTCTAACCTGAAATGCGGTAAAAAAAGGAGTTTTTACTATTGTAACAAAAGGCAATGCTGCTCAAGTAACAGTATTAGTGTTCTTGTAAGGGATAGTAGGCATGCATCAAGGATGATTGTTTATTTTGCTCGTATGTTTCATATTGGTAAGAAACCTGACGTCAGACTTGTCAAAATCAAGAAAAATAAAGTAACTGTTTTGAAAAGGCCATCAGTACTCAATTCGCCTTGGGTGTTATCCATATTCAGTAATATACAAGAATGATAGAGAGAATAATAACGCCTTTCATTTTCGCTGTGTCGTAAGAGTCCATCAATAAACAAACAAACAGAAGAAGAAGAGCAGGCGAAAGCAATGGAAACAACCAAACACAAAAAACTATACGCACACAGACATATTTTCTAGCCATGGCGTCTTCCGCATAAAAACGCTAACAAACTGCTTCGTTTGCATTAGCTTGTTTTGTTTAAACTCACAATGCTACCAAGCCATTCACTGAACATGTAATTTCTCCTACTTTTGTTTGTGTCGTATTGCGAAGGGAGCTGACGTCAGATTAAAGTAACTGTTGTTTAACGGCTCCACCTTCGGTACTCAATTCGCCTTGAGTAATATGTCGTTACGAAAGTGAAGTTTCGCGAACCGACTAGCAACAATAGTGAACGAAAGGTCAAAACAAAAACATGAATTAGCCTTGATGGCGCCTGCAGATAGCGATAATATATAACAAACATTTAACTAAAATTATGTCTACAAATCTGTTTTTTTTTTTGCCGTCGTCCATTTCATTTAGATTTAGTTTTGATGTTTCTCTTCACATTCATAGTAATAATTATCGATAACACAGAACACACGGGGTTGTATGTCCAAAAGTATGATTATTATTTTATAATCTCAGATTTTGGGAGAGAAATTTTGTATGTAACTTTTTAACTTTTTAATTACTGATTTTGAGTTAAGCGCGAAAAAGTAGATCATCTACTTATACTCGTATGTGAACGTATTATAAGCGAATAAACGAAAATTAATAGAATGATTCAGACTTAAGCTGAACGTGTGTATTTAAAGTAAAGTGTTTGAAATAAAGTAAAGTCAGTGATTTGCCATTAATTTGAGACTTTTATTTGGCAATCTAGTGGTCGAAGGCAGAGGAGTTATTGTAAGAGACTTATTTGAATTTTAACGTAAGAAAATTTGTAACAATTGGTGTCAGAAGTGACATTTTTGAATAAAGTCCCAAGAACAGGATCGTGAAGATGGTAAAGTTGAGCAAACTCAAGGTTCAGCAGCTTATGAAAGAATTCGAAAAGCGAGACTTGTTAGCTACTGGGAAAAAGGCAGAGTTACAAGTACGGTTGCGCGAGGCTATGGCGGCATTGAGTGTCGATGTAGACGAAGATGTGTTCCAGACAGAAGCTGAGAAGTTATCGACAAAAATGGAAGAGAAGAAAGAATCTAGAGGCCCTTCGCCAAGCATAGACATGGGAGTAATTATGGCTGCATTGTCGCCGATGTCTTCGTTAATATCATCGCGGTCTTGGCAAACGGAATCGCAAATATCACAGTTGTCACAAATGTCAGCAGAGTTGTCGTCGAAGATTGATTCACAGCTGCAGAAACAAGATAGATGTATATTGAAATTGGAAGCAGAAAATACTCTTGGCAGTTCCAGAAGCTGATCGAAGTAATTACGAGAGTCTGATGGCAGCAATAAAGAGACGTTGCCGGAGTGACCACAGGCAACAAATGTGCCACATGGAACTGACAAATCCCTTTCAGAAGACAAATAAGAGCCTACAGGAACCGCGACAGAGATTAAGCAGTTGACATATTTAGCGTATCCGAAGGAAACAGCAGACTTCGTTGAGAAGAGCCAGGCATTCATAAGAAATGTACAAGATCCGTTAATTAATAAAAGAACCATTTCATCATATTGCACGCAGTTGTAGAATATCACGTGCCTAAAGCGTATTGGGTACAGTAGACTAGTCTTGGTGGAGTTCTTCATCGCATATGGAAAAGTGAGATGGAAATCATTTCCGTGACCTGATTATAGTTCTTAAATCCAAAATTGCATCTGTGTTAGAGGAATTCCACAATGAACCAAGTGGAGGTCATCTGGGTATCACTAAAACGCTGGAGATGATTAAGCAGCGATTTTACTGGGTAAGTTGCAGAGAGTCAGTGGCCGAATGGATTCGAAATCTGGCGGAGTGTATGGCAATGAAAGGTCCAAAGGAGAGAAGTCATGGAAGATTACAGCAATACAACGCAGGTTCGCCATTTGAGCGAGCGGTCATGAATGTTGCAAGTAATTCTAGCAACAAATATGTACTCGTTGTTATGGACTACTTCAGTAAGTGGCCAGAACTGTACGCTCTAACAAACCAAGAGGTTAGAATTGGGTGACTCGGTTTAGAATACCTATTGAGTTGCATTCAGACCAAGGAAGGAGCTTCAAGTCCACAAAGAAATGTGTTGCTTGTTTGGAATTAAGAAAACACGTGCAACACCCTTTCACCACCAATCAGAAGGAATGGTCGAAAAATTCAACCGAACTAACCAAATTGGGACAAACACATCCATGTTCCTGTTGGCTTATCGCTCAGCTGTACATGAAACTACTAGCCAATCTCCTGAAGGAACATTCTTGGAAAAGATTTAAGGTTTCCGATGGATTTATCGTTTGGAAGATATGTTGGATAACAGGGAAGGTTTACACGATCATGTGAGGCACTATATCCATCTAAAGAGTACCAAGATGAAGGACACATTTGACCGTGCTGTAAACCCCGAAGGATTCAGCGAAGGTAGTTTTTTACTTCTTTATAATCCCCAATAAAAAAAGAAACGGATTTCTACAAAACTGCAAGCGTCATGGGAAGGTCTATACAAGGTGATTAAAAGATTGAATGCTGTGGCGTATCGTATACATCAATAAAAAACTGGACAGGGAAAAGTCAAAGTAGTGCATCTGGAAAGATTGGCTCCACTTAGATCGAGATTTACTGTCTAATCGGGACGATCAGACTTAAGCGGAGGGCAGTGTTGCAATAGCGAAGTTTCGCGAACCGACTCGCAACAATTGCGAACGAGAGATGCACAAACAAAAACATAAAATAGCCTTGATAGCGGCAGCATATAGCGAGACAGAGCACGCTTTCTGGGTCTACCGTTAGATGAGTTAGACGAAGACGACAGGTCACTATATCGAACAGACGGGGTCAAGTTAGCTTCTATAACAGAAGTTAGCTTCTATAATACGAGCAGCAAGATCTAGAAATAACGATAGTTATTAAGCATATGCATATAAGCAGAGGTGTATACACATATGGTATTCAGTTGGAAATTGAACTTGTAAGCGAATAAACGAAAAGTAGTAGAGTGATTCAGTCGAAAAGCAAACGTGTAGATGTAAAGTGTTGGAAAAAAGTAAAGCCAGTGTATTGCCATTAATTTGAGACTTGTATTTGACAATCTAGTGATCGAACTCAGAGTAAGAGACGTATTTGAATTTTAACGTAAAAAAAATCGTACCAATACTTAGTCCTACCATAGGTTCTGTTACAAGTTATGGATATGAAATTATAATATTTTTTTTAATGAAGTCAGTTTTATTTAATCATGTAAATATTAAAAAATAAATTTAAATTTTCATTCGAAATGGTCACCATTTGCTTTTACGTAAGCCTTCAAATAATTTAGGCATTCAGCTATTGCAGCACGCACGGTTTCCATGGATATTTACGTCGGAATTCTAGACGGCCAATCTTCTGCGGCTATGAATCTAGGAATATTGTTTTTTAGCCACTGCTGGGAGGGGTTATTGCCTTATTGGTTGGAGCGGAGTTTTGCTGGAAGATCTAAGACATCCTCCTGGTACACTTTTGCCAAAGTTTAACCTCTTTTTCGTAGAAATTATGCCTTTACAAGACACTCCCCACCAAACCATTACGGAGAATGGTAGCCACGCTGAACCCTTGGAACAACATTCTCTGCGTTTTTAGAAGTCTTAGCATAGATTTTGTCGTTTTGCTTATTAAAAACTTCTTCAATAGTGAGCATTTTCTTATTTGTGAAAAGAAAATTTCCATGGCAGTGCCGCGTGCCACCGAAACAGCTGCTTGCGCCTGTCGAGTATAATTTTCTTCAAGCGCGTTGTCAAAAGATGACCAGTTGAGCGACGGAAGGCTTTCATGTGGAGATCATCTCTAACTAGCCTTGACATGGATCTGGTCGATGCATTCATTTCCCTGGATATGGTTTTATGCTTTCTAAGGAGATTTCTGTGAATTCTCTCTCGAATGGCTTTTAAGGCTGCAGTGGTTCGAATCACGCGAGGACAACCACTTCATTTTCTGTCTCTCACTTCAGTCGTTAGAGAAAAACTATTTATCGTGCGGTAAGCAAACATTCTTGAAATATGAAGCTTTTTCAGCAATTCATAAAACTCACTTGCACTTTTATCAAACTTATGTATGTAATGCAATCACTGCAATGCGAATTTCCTTAGCTCCCAACTCCATTGTTAACAACCGAAATGTGCCACGAAACTAAGTATAAAGTATGAGTAGACAATGCATGCGAACCAACGCTAAAATAACGGAACTTTTGACGTGATAACGTCTTATAATTCGATTTAGCCGGCTGCACGCACGAAAAAATGTGTCGTTACCTTGCTCATTTGTCGTTACCTTGCTCATTGCCGTTACCTTGAATGAACTGCAAGCGAAAGCGCGGAACGAACAAAGCAAACGAACGGCAACGTTCGACATCTTGCTCTCTCCTACTTAAGTGAGCGTATATATGTATGTATATGCGCATATGTACATATATAAGTTCACGTATTTGTATTTGCATATGCCTTCTTATTGATTATTATTAATTTGATTTACTTGAAGAATTTAAAATAAAACCAAGTTTGTTAATAATACCTGTTGTTTTAATGTTATTATTACTAATTTTTTATTATATATGAAGGAAAAAATTTATGGTAATATTTACCACATACCTTATAAGATATGTTGTATACTAATATATGTATATAAACATGCATATACATATACAATTTCGCGCAATTTTCAAAAAGAACAAATCTATATGTAAAGATGTATACAAGTCATATGGACATATCAAATATACGAATCTATTCCGTACGCAAGCAAATGTAAGCTAGGGTTTATTCAGAAACGCATTATAAATGTGCAGTAATTGCAGCGCTGGCAGCACTGCCAATGTGACAAGTGTTGCAATTGATAGATTGGCACTATTGAAATTTTTCCTGCAAATAATGCGCGACGTTTGATACAAAAATGGCGTTTTGGAACGCGATGCATTTGCAGTACTGCCATATTTGCATTTCCGAACGCATTGCCAACACTGCAAAAGTACGTTGCGCATTATAATGCGTTATTGAATATACCCCTAATGTGCTTGAACTGCAAGCGAGAGCGCGGAACGAACAACAAAGAGCACAATCGGCCCCCGCGTTCGGCAACGTTCGACATTTGGCTCTGTCCTACTTGAGTGAGCATATATATGTATGTATATGCGCATTTGTATATAAATTCACATACTTTTATTTGCATATGCCTTCTTGCTGTGTGCATGGTAATGAACCATTTCTCTGTTGAGAATAAGACGATGATAGAAAAAGTAGGAAATGAAAGGGAGGTTTCGAGTGTAAAGTGTTTTGAAAAAGGCAAATCGATAATGGTGCCTCTTAGTGTTGTTGACTTATTAACGTCTGATGCACAATCGAAATTGAAGATATCTTTCATGAATTTGATAAATGTTTCGTCATTTTTCACGTTTGTGTAAATGTAACTTGACCTATTCCATTGCAATTCCATTTACCTCCTCCTCTATATCCATACAAAATATCTATCAAACAAATAAAATTAAAATTTTGTTTTGAAAATTGCAACCATTCCATCAATATTCTCTTATGACGTTGTCACGTTAAACTATCGTCAGTAAACCGACTTTACAGACAACCTCTTTTTTTTCTACAAATTTGTACGCACTGTAAAATTTGTCAGAAAATTTATGGCAAGACGTAGTATATTAACATGATTCAATAATAAAAGGTTTGCTCAGTAAGCAGCTTTCTCGTTTCCTCTTGACAAATCGGCTCCCTTAGCAAGACACTGGGTTGCTAACTCTAGAAATTTAGAGTAAAAGTGGAGGAAAAGTAAAATATGTAGGAAAAAAATTTCGCTTTCAGAAGAATGTGCTTATGAGCAAGAACTTGCTCGGTACGTCCAGGACCAATATGGACCACGATATGGAGTACATCCGGACATATCAGGATATCATAGATGGGGCAATGAGCGTGAAAGATGGTCATTTTCACAATCTGAGCCCGATGCCTTTCAAATATAGGTTGCGGAAGTACTCACTAGATTGTTTTAAAAATATATAACTTAGATATTAACAAGAATTCATTTTGTAATATATAATTACTCGCAGCCTCTGAACGGCATATGGTTTATTATGAAAAGCTTTTTCATGGCAGAAATACACTCGGAGGCTTACCATTGTTTGTCGAGGGGCGATCGCTAACAATGTTTTCTATCATTTGGCATTTCGTGCCCGGGGTTTCGAGTCCGTGCACTTCCGAATGGTAGTCACGCACCAACCCATTCGGCTACTGCGACCACCGCCGATGTAATAATTCATTTGAATAAGAACGATTAGGAATATAAGAGTACTTAAAATATAAGAATAATCATGACTTGACGGTCAAGACACCAAACTTACGTGGGCAGAGCATAGTAAAATAAGACATGAGTATCTTCAAAGTTTGTTTTTAGTCTACTAAATTTATGATAAATCCATTTCCTCTATGAAAGTATTACTTAGGGTCATAATGCTTAGGTAACACAATAGCGCCATATTGGCGAAACTTCGCGGTTAGTTTTGACTAACAAATTAATTCATAAAATGTAATTCTGTGACTATATTTATTTAAAATTATAATAATTTTTACCACAAAGGTATTTAATTTTTCCTTTTTCTTCGCCCTTCTTAAATGCGACCGTTTGTAAGGGAGTGTCAGAATTCTAATGTCACAAGTGAGCAAACCTTTAATAATTGAATCATGGTATATTAATAAGAAAATTCTATTCATTCAAATTATACATTCATAATAATTTACAATATATTGATATGTAAAAGTGTAAATTTGTAAATGGAGTATGTAACTTATTTACTTATCTTTTATTTCTTGGTGTACTACTCGTTGCAAAGAATACATCTGCTCTTGCAATGGTTTTAGTTTTGTAATTTTCTATTTTTCTATCGCCTTGGTCAGCATGGACGAGGCAGCTAATTCATCGTCGATGTTTATATCAGCGTTTCTTACCTTTATACAGATTTTGCTTGACGCTTCATGCCGCGCAACTTTCCATTGGGGTGCCACAAGAATTAAAGATGAATTTGCAATTTTACTATATAGTATTTAAACCTTCAGAAGTTATTAGCTATTTATACTTTTAATTTAGCAGAATACACATGGCTTTAAGCCCATAACCCGTTGTAATATTATATAATACATACTATGGGTATATTCAATAACGCATTATAATGCGCAACGTACTTTTGCAGTGTTGGCAATGCGTTCAGAAATGCAAATATGGCAGTACTGCAAATGCATCGCGTTCCAAAACGCCATTTTTGTATCAAACGTCGCGCATTATTTGCAGGAAAAATTTTAATACTGCCAATCTATCAATTGCAACACTTGTCACATTGGCAGTGCTGCCAGCGCTGCAATTACTGCACATTTATAATGCGTTTCTGAATACACCCTATATTTATGTCTTTATTCAACTATATGTCGCTTGGTCCAGAGCAGGAAATGCAAAAAATTAAACATCTACACACCAAAATAAAAAGAACTAAGATATTGTTTACCTACTGGCCTCACTTATTTTGCTTAGCTTTTTATATTACATTGTTTCGACAAATGGATTTAAAGAAAACGAATACTTAATTTTGTTTACATCTACGATTAATAAATAAATTTAGCCAGAACCACATCCGCCGGATTTTTATAATCTTATTTAATTTTCGAAGCAATATTCAAGGCATATATTGAGGATGTCTTTCTAATTATACTTTATATTGCACAAGATTTGCGCTCTACAGCGTTTTCTTATTTTTAGCTTAATTTATTTATGATGTTTCTCTAATGTTGGGCTAAATATTATAAAGATAATATAAAAACTATAACATACATGCTTTTTTCATGCAACATTTCATTTATTTCGAACTTTGTTATGCTTTTCTAGCCCAAAAAGTACTTGAAGTAACTTTTAGTGACCATTCTGAGTCCTATGGCGCTGTCTAATATTAGTTAGATTTATCAATAAATATAGTATTTCATTTAATTACATTAAAATAAAAATCTGATTAAAGAATTTCGAATTAAATTCTGAACATATATGTCAAGGTATTTATTATTATGCCCAAATTGAAGATAAATCCCAAATTTTTATAACACGATCTTGTCCAACAGTCAATAGCAATTTTCGATTCTCATCGAGGTCCATGTTGACAATGGAATGTTTTGCATCATGAAAAGAAGCCAATGAAGGTCGACTTGAAAAAAATAAAAATATAAACTCATTACTTATTTTCTGTTAAAAAGTAACCGAAATTGTCCATAAAACGAAACGATTCAATTATTCAGTGATATTTGTTCCTTCCTTAGTAATATCCATGGTAACAACAGCTTTGACAACTAACTTCAAAACATGTTTCATAAAAAAAATTTAGAATCGCTTTCAATTCCTTCTCCTCAATTGCCTCAGTAGCCCTCCAAGCGCTTGAGCGAAGTGGAAACTTGATTCAGGGAACAGTAAAAAGTTAGAGAGCCACTTCAGGTGAACAAGAATCTTAATACATAGTTTTATGACCCTAATCGTAGCAAACAAGACAACACTACATATGACGATGCATTCTACTCATGAGTTTATAACCCAAAACTCTGCTGTCTCTCCGGTAATATCAAATATCTCCTATTAATATCAAAACTAAATATTAAAGACTATTTCGCGGAAATTGACAAAATACATCAAACAATTACTCGTTTATAAAGCTATTGCATCTATACTATACTATATAACAGATGAAAATGAACTGATAAAAAGCAATGCTTTTGACATCTCAGGACCGTTCGTTTAAATGAAAAATTCCGGGTACTTTTTGAACATAAGTAACTTTTGTAACATACTCAACACTTTGCAGTTGCTTGTAACAGGGATCACAACAACGCACATCGAATTCAAATCCCATTATTGGAATGTTGATACGGCTAGCAGAGCAGCTATCGCAAACAGCCTTTCCACAATGCCTGCAGTGATGTTGTCTTATTCCTGCAAAATTGTAAGGTAATTGTAAGTAAAAATTCACATAGATAAAAGACTTTGTTATCTGATATTAGTATAATAAATTCATTTAGTTGAAAATGTTATAATGCAGTAAACTACTGCAACTATGATTGCGACAGTTTTATTTTATGTAAATTAATAGTTTATACCAAATACCATATTTTTATGGTATTACTTTTTGAAATTTATGACAAGATTTTCGAAAGACTTTGGTAAATATTTTGGGTATCTAGCACGTGGGTATCTATACATGATATTATGTGAATTATGTGCCATTGGAAGCCACAAATTTACTCCATTATTTAGGCAGCAAACTGATTCCTATGACGAAAAACTCGAGTTCTTTTGACTTGATTCATTCATAGAGCCAGTTTACGATGCTCTCGTAAGAAATGAACCGCTACAAATTTACTCCATCTTTCAGGCAGCAAACTGATTCCTCTGACGAAAAATTCGAGTTATTTTGACTTGATCCATCCATTGAGCCAGTTTGCGATGCTCTCGTAAGAAGTAAACCGTTCTCCAATAAGGGTTGACTAGAAAATTGCCGAACACGCAAAACACTTGTCTTATTTTGCCTCTCACAAATAAATTAAACATGCTATATTGCTAAAACCGTGAACATATCTTAGAGACGAGTGTACCAACATAAAAAAGAATAATCGATATAATAAAAAAAAACTAAAAGTACAAATATCTTAATTTAATATTTGTTGGCATGCCTTTTTGCTTGAGGACAGCATTCGAGCGATTCGTCATTGAATGAACTATATTTTTCTTCTCTTCACCAATATTTTCCTTGATGCAGTTTTGGACCTTAATAGCAATTACGGTTGGGCTGAAGAGAGCAAGCTGTCGAAGGCGACACCTAAAATTTTGGAGTTGTTAACGGTCGATATTGGTGTGACATCGACTTTCATCTTTAGCTGTAGTTTGACCTCCTTCGTCCAGGTGGTAAAGAGGGTCGCCGTGGATTTAGTGGGGGAAAGTTGGAGATTCCTAGAAGTGAGAAAGCAAGAAAGACTGGCGAGATAAACGTTTACTTTGAACATTGCATTCCCGGGCGCTATTCTCGAACAATCGTCAGCATAGGAGACCAGTGAAACTCCCTCTTGTGGTTGGGGGAGCTTCGAGATGCAGAAGTTGAAAGCAAGGGTGAACGGACACCACCCTGCGACACATCTTGGTTTATCCTCCTCTGCTTTGATATTAAGTCTCGAAAAATGGCAAGCAATTGTCAACCAACAGATAGTTCGCGAACCACCTTGTTGTTGTTGTTTTAACAGCATAGTTAGCCCTGTCAGTGTAGGTATATCATCGGTCGTCTTCGTCTAGCTCATCTAGGGGTAGGCCCAGGAAACATGCTGTTTCGACGGGTTGGGTCCAGAGGGAGAGGGGGGTTAGATGAGTCTGATTAAGGGGGCATGTGAAGAGGTGGTTAGTGTCGTGCGGGGTACCTTCACATGCCGGACATGTGTTTGGTATGTCGAGGTCAATTCTGGATAAGTAGGAGTTTAACCTGCTACAATATCCAGAACGTAATTGTGCCAATGTTACACGAGTCTCACGGGGAAGCTGGAGCTCTTCATCTGCAATAGGTGGTGGTTGGACTCCGATTACGGCATTCACAGTACGGGAGTTCATGAAGGTGGTAACGGTCTCCCGGTGAATGTCGTTTATTGACTGTCTAAATACTGTCCGGTCCAGTAGGTTTCGGTCAGTTTTGTCCTGGAGTTCGTCAGCGTAGTTGAGGAGGTGTCTCCTGACGTGCCTGGGAGGCGGCTCAGGCTCAAGCAGGTGTCTGCAGGGGTGAAACCTGCGGTAACACCCCAGCAGGAACTGCTTGCTGAGCAATTTGTTGTGCTCCGCGACTGGGAGCATTTGTGCCTCGTTGTGCAGGTGTTGTATAGGTGACATCAGGAGGCACCCGGTCGCTGTCCGAATGGCGGTATTCTGACATGTCTGAAGCTTTGTCCACTGCGAATCACTAGTACCAGGCGACCAGACGGGCGCAGCATAGTTTAGAACCGGCCGGCCAATTGCCTTAAATGTCGAAAGCAACAGTTCTTTGTCTTTGCCCCAAGTGCTGCCGGCCAGCGATTTGAGGACCTTGTTGCGATTTTGGACTTTAGTGGCAATTGCGGTTGTATGTGCCGAGAAGGAGAGCAAGCTGTCAAAGGTTACACCCAAAATTTTGGGGTTATTCACAGTCGGAATTGGTGTGTCGTCGACTTTTACCTTAAGGGACAGCTTGACCTCCTTTGTCCAGGTGGTGAATAGGGTCGCCGTGGACTTGGTGGGGGAAAGTTGGAGATTCCTCGCAGTGAAAAAGCGAGAAAGGTCGGTGAGGTAGTTGTTCACTTTGGAACACAGGCCATCGATGTCATTGCCCGACGCCATTATCGTGCAATCGTCAGCGTATGAGATCAGGGAAACTCCCGCTGGTGGTTGGGGAGCTTCGAGATGTAGAAGTTAAAAAGCAAGGGTGAAAGGACAGCACCCTGCGGTACGCCTTGCTTAATCTTCCTCTGCTTTGACATTTGATCTCGAAAAATCACTGACGAGTGCCGACCGCTCAGGTAGTTCGCGGACCACCTCTTCAGCCCTGGCGGGAGTGTCGACTGATAAATATCATCTAGTAGCGTGGAATGGCTGACTGTATCGAAAGCCTTCTTTAGGTCCAACGTTACTAGGACAGTCCTCTCGCAGTGGCGGTTTTGGTTAAGCCCGCGATTTATCTGGGCGTTTATGGCGGTGAGTGCCGTGGTGGTGCTGTGCACTCGTCGGAATCCGTGCTGATGTGGGGCTGGGGCCAGGTGTGTCGTGTAGAGTGGGAGTAGGAGGGCTTCAAGTGTATTCACTACTGGGGAAAGGAGAGTTATCTGCCGATAAGACTCCCCTTGGTTGGCGGGTTTCCCAGGTTTCAATAGTGGGACCACTCTCCCTGCTTTCCACTTGTCAGGGATGATGAGAGTGGCCAGAGACAAATTGAAGACCCTTGTGAGGTATCCTACTCCCAGGGGTCCCAGATGCTTCAGCATCAGCGCGTTTAGTCCGTCAGGACCAATGGCTTTCGATGATTTCGACTTGTTGATGGCCCCCTGAACCTCATCACCGGAGAAAGTAAGTGGCGCACTGTCGTTCGTCAGTTTGTGCAGCCTTCTGGTAACACGACGTTTGGTTCTGTCGCCCGGAGGATGCAGTGTAAACAGCCGGCTAAAGTAGCTCGCGCATCCCTTCGGGTCCGACGAAGTACAACCGTTCAAGGTGATAGCCACCTTGTCGTTGTGTTTCGTCGGGTTCGACAGGGACCTAACGGTGGACCAGAGCTTACTCACTCCGGAGGTGAGGTTACAAGTCTTCAGGTGCTCAACCCATTTAGTCCGCTTGTGTTGGTTTACCAGTTGCCGGATCTCCAAATTGAGATCCCTTATGCGGGGATCCCCGGGATCGGCCTGGCGTAGGTGGTCACGCTCGTTTGCTAAACTGGCTGCTTCTGCTGGGAAATGAGGACGGATGTCCTTATAGCATCCAGCTGGGATGAAACGAGCCGCAGCAGCTGTGAGCACCTCGCGGAATGCGCGTTCGCCAACGCGCACATCAGTGGGGATGGGAAGAGCGGCGAAGGTGTCCTCGGTGAATTCCGTGAAGCCGGCCCAATTAGCTTTTTTAAAGTTAAAATAGGACCGGTGGTTCGCGGAAACGAAGTCGGCAGGTCTCTCAATCGAGACGATAATGGGCAAGTGGTCTGATGCAAGCGATAGCATAGGTCGCCACGTTATGCTATTTATCAGACCCGCGCTAGCTATTGTTAGGTCAGGCGAGCTGCTACAATTGCCCACTACCCTGGTGGGGGCGTCGTCGTTCACTGTGCTGAATGTCGAGTCGTCTATCTGCTCTGCCAATTGCTGTCCCCTACGATCATTTGGCAGGCTTGAATGCCAAAGATCGTGATGCGCATTAAAGTCACCTACAACCAATCGGTTTTCACCCCTGATGAGCGCACCTATATCAGGGTGATAACCTGCCGGGCAGCAGGTGACAGGGGGTATGTATATGTTAAAAATTTCGAGCTCGGAATCGCCTGACCGGACAGCTATGCGTTGACATTCTAAGGTGCTGTCCCTGGGATCGATTCCTTCATCGATAAGACGATACTGCACTGTGTGGTGGACTATAAACGCTAGGCCACCACCGTTGTCTCGCTCGCGATCGTGTCTGTGCACGTTATAGCCATCCCTGGTGATCAGAGATGACCTAGCGTGCAGCTTTGTTTCTTGGACCGCAGCTATTTTGATACTGTGCCGGCTCATAAAGTCGACTATCTCGTCGACCTTACTCGTAAGTCCGTTGCAGTTAAACTGGAGAAGCTTGAAGCTTCTCGGTGAGGTCAGTGTAATCCGGGGGGTGAGGGACGCGTGGGGTTGTCTACGTTGGACCTGCTGTGCAATCCACTGTGGTTGTTGCGGCCTGATGGTGGTGGGCGGCGCGCCTCCGGGGGAGGTGGTGGGTGCAGCAGGGGGCAACGTAGGCAGTTGTCCACTCACGGGTGGTGCGCAGGCCGGAACATCTCCGAAAATGGCACCAGCCACTGCAGGAATTGCATTGGACTGATACCAGATTCCGAGGTATTACGGTCTGACACACGGAACAGACTGTACGGGGGACCAGGAGCTGCTGGTTTGTCCCCGCACTGGGGTTGGAGCAGGAAGGGATGGGAGGGGTTGAAGGGGAGTTGTGTTGCTCCGATAGGCTCCTCACCGTGGAGGTGTGGGTTGTGGTGGCGGTTGGTAGTGCCGGCCTATCAGGGGGTTTGGTAGCCGTGGAGGCATCAGACGCCTGTTGGCGGGAGCAACACGTGGCCACATACCGTGTGGACCACTCCCTGTGCGACTTAAGGCCTGAGCAGGTCTTAAGGTGGCTCCACCCGTTGCACTTATTGCACCTAACCGAGGTGGAGTTCGGGTGGAGCCGTTGATGGCAGACGCAGCAGTAGAATACTTCTGGCCCAGGGTTGGATTCGACTCCAGCCCTGAGGAGAAGCATTTGGAGCAGGTTTGCTGCGGGAGTTTGCTCCTGTGACGTAAGGGGTGGGGTGATATACGATACACTAGACAGGGCTAGTGTACTGGGGCGGCAGCCCTTGGTCGGGAAAAACCCGAGTCATTCCGGTAACGTAGAACCGGCTGCCATGGGAACGTCGCGAACCACCTCTTCAGTCCCGGTGGGAGGGTCGACTGTTGAATATCATCTAGTAGCGTGGATTGTGACTGCGTGACTGTGCACTCTACGGAAGCCGTGCTGATATGTAACTGGGGCCAGGTCTTTCGTAGAGTGGGTATAGAAGAACCTCAACTGTCTTGGTTTTGGGTCTCACACCCCACTAATGTAGAGCTTATTCGCTCTCTTGAGGTTGTATTCAGATGTTTCTTGGTAGATGATATGCGATCAAAATCTACCGTTTTTCCTTTTGTTAAATGAAATGCATTTCTTCCATTGAAACATCATTTTCGTTACTATTGCTGTTGGGTTGGTTACTTGGTTTGGAGTTATGTGCCAGTTTTCAGCCTATATAAATTGGTTGGGAAAATTACTGTCGCTGGAGCATTCGGCCTAGAGTAACAAAAAGGTGGGCTATAGGTTTATATTTTATTGTTGTCCCTTGGCACGTTCGGATGGCTGACATTGATGTTTGCGTATGACAATTTGTTCTCATTTCGTTCCATAATTCTTAAGATAATGAGCTATGATTATAATTTTCGCAAAATCTTCTAGACTAATTTTTTTCATCCGCTTCATTCCCCAGTAGAAGATAGCATTTCTTTGTTTGTAATTTAGAATGTTTTGTTGCGATGAGAATTTTCGACAGTGATCCGCTAAAATCTATTTACCCAAGGAAGAGGCTTTCTCCGACTGTTTGACGTGCTCATGGTGGGCATTTAAATGATTTTTCACAAATAATTGTTAAGAGCCGTATTTTGGCTTGGCTTTAGTAATTGTGAACGGTGAAATGCTAGTATTGGACAGATTCTGAATTATGTTATTGATTTTTTGTGATATGCTGGTGCTTAGGGTACTGTGTTGGAGCGATGTTTGGTTTTTTTTTATAATTTGATTTTTGGTTGTGGGTATGAAGCAAGATATTATATACACAAGTAAAAGAAACAAACATCACTCATATAGAAATGTTTTTTTCGAAATTTTTTCCCCCTTATTGATCCAATTCCAGCTAGGCTACCTACTGTATTTCTGTCGTTCTCACGACAGTCGGTTCTACGTTACCGGATCGACCCGGCTTTATATCCGGCCAAGGACTGTCACTTCAGCAGCATTCCACATGTATGTATGGGGCATGTTTATGTTGCTACAACAACAACAATAACTGTATTTCTGTGTGGGTAGCCTCCGGTCGCGCTTTGTAAAAATACCTCTCCGTTTACGATATTAATGCACATATTATATTAATAATTCTATATATACAATTGTATATATGTATGTATAACACTGTGGATAGCATAGCCTAGAAAGTTCTATCGAACCTAATTTTTGTTTTTGTTTTTAACGAAACGGTTTATATTCTTTCTAGTTCATAAAGCGTAAATTGAGAAAAGTATCGGTATTCGAGGATTTTTTTTTACACTATTCTCAAAAATATTTATTTTACTCTTTCAGCACCGAAATTCGAGGTAAAATTATTTTACTCTCTTTTAAAGTATCCATAATGAGATCAATAGTTATTTAATTAAAAGCGCTGCTAAACTTTCCATTACCGCCACAATGTTTTGAAAGGTGGGTGTGCAACAAAGAGTGTTAATAAGTGAATATTGGTGTTGACTTTCCATTTCTAACACGATAAAGTTGTTTATAATGTCTAAGTGCGTGGACCGAATTTAAAAATTATAAAACGCAAATGTAGTCACTATATCAGCCTTTTGATTTATAGTACTTTTTATAAATTGCAATTAAGAATTAATAGCAAATTTTAACGCTAAAAATACTTCTTTTTTGCACAAGCTTGAAAAAATTCCCTATTACAGGAGCTTATTTCATTAAAATAAAAACACAGAGAAGTAACAAAATCACTTATAAACATTCTTTATTACATTAAGGTTCGATTTAAAGCTATTTTTACTGAATAATACTCCAAATTCTATTAAAATTCTATTATTACAAATGTTCCTCTAACGGTTTGTAATACCGTGCAGAATAAATGTGAGGAGCGAACTGTCAAACGAACGATGAAAGAGAGAACAAGGGGAACAATTCTTTTATTATTTTTATTATTTATAGGCGTAATTTTTAGTCCAAATATTCGTGCGGGGCTTTATGGATTTCAAATATACATACATAGGTATTACAAAAACAAAATTTTTTACAAATACTGAAAATTTGAAATAAAAATCGCTCGATTTTTAGTGCAAATTTTTGCCTGCGGCGCTTTTTTGTTTTCACATATACATGTTGTGCAAAATCAGACCACTTTTAGCCCAATTTTCGCCAGAGGCACTTATAAATTTTACGATAAACATTTTCATAAGTGCTATGAATTATAAAACCTAAGTTAAATGCTTGCTGGGTTGACGATTGCTGTATACTCTTCTCTTCAACTTTATTTTAGTACAAACTACAAATGCGGTCGTAAAAAGCCGAATTTTTAAACTTCCCCTGGGGGTTCTATAGGGACCCTAAGAGGTTGGGACTTTCACAATTATAATGGTGTGACCTTGCTCTTTCTAATGGGCATTCAAATATATCGTGGTAGTAATGCAAAGTTTAGCCGAATATTATTCCATTTCGGTGTTTGTTCTTAAGTAAAATAAGATGGAGTAATGCGTTTTTTAACTCGTGCAAAAATAATTTTTATGTTAAATCTTTATATTAATTCTCAATAATTTATAAAAAAAAATACACTAAATCACATTTTTAAGTAATGGAAAGCCAACCCAAAAGCGCCTTTCAACTTTGAACTGGATTATGAAGTTGTTTAAAAAACAAATATAGAAAAAATAATTACCAATTTGTCTCTGGTCCACCATCGCACGAAAATTCCAAAAGAATGGTCGCTGACATAGCTGACAACTATTATTTTCCACCCATTGCGGGACTTCTTTTCGCATAGCATTCATTTCCCACAACACAATAACAGAGTCTTCGCCACCACTCATAAGTTGTTGGGTGAGACTGGCATAAGCTAGTGAAGACACCTTATTACTGAAGAATAAAATAATCACATTAACAAAAAAGAGAAGTAAGAGAGACAATGAACTAACTTGTGTCCTTGTAATTCATAAATCGTGCCACGTTTTCCACCAACATCCCAAACATAAACAGTTTGATCACAAGATCCACTAAAAAGCAACTGGTGTTCTTCAACCCATTTTAAGCATCTAATGCTTGCTATTTACAATCAGAACAAATCAGAAAATATTTATTTATATAATACAATAAACTTTACTGGTATGTCCTTTGAATGTGTTTATGAACTGAACACCTTGCGTATCACACCTTAGCATTGTAATAAGTCCAGCATTGTCGCCAACAAAGGCATATTTGGCCATGCTATCAAATCTGTAACAATGCAATTACTTAAATAATTAACATTCTGTGGTATAGCCAGTTGACGTACTGAAGAGAGGTACAGGGCGTCTCAAAACTATAACTACCCAATCGGTTCCCACTTTCCGTCGAGTAAAATACGAATAATTTGTCCTTTCCACATGAAAGCACCCATTTGAGCGTATTGGCAACTACTATTTCCATTACTCGCCCTTGATGTGCTAAATAGTCCCGGACAAAGGAAAGACGGTTGCAGTCATCCGAAAATACATATTGCGTTACTGTCCCATTGTCCTGACCAACATACAACTGCCTGTCACTTGCATTATAATGAACAGAAGTACATCCGGAAGGCATAAATTGACAAATGCTAGGCCAATATTGACCTGAGTCACGCTTCAGCCACACGCGTATGGTTCTGGATAAAGCTCTAATTAATTAAAATGCATTTCTTGGTAGAAGTGTACAAACTTGTCATCAGAAACACTTATAACACCGTTCTCTCCAGGAATAAAAATTGCAGCATTAATATCATCACCACTACCCTCCAATTTATTTAACAACTCCAGTTTTCTTACAGAGTTGAAACGATCGTCGCAGCTACGTTGTGCGGGTTTTATCTCAGCAGCCATTTCACAAAACTTTTCCCGTTAAGCTGAAAAACGCCTTTGTTTTACTCGAAGTTTATAGCCGTTTCTAATTGGATAATTTTAATATCGATAACTTGTCTACGTACCTTAAAGGTCTGATTATGCATGCATCACAATTTTCCACAAATTTTAAACTGTCAAATAAACATCTCTTGAATGACATTACATATTATTGAGAAATAGACTGCGCCTTCTGCATTCGTTGTCATAAGAGTCCGTGAATAAGCAAACAAAAGGAATGGGAATTACTTGTGTGTGAAGAAGAACATTAGGCGAAAGCAATGGAAATAATCAAATACAAGATATTATACACCCACACACATACTTTCTTGCCACACATACTTTCTCCTCCTTTTGTTTGTTTTGTATTGTGAAGGGAGCTGACATCAGACTTGTCAAAATCGCGAAAAATAAAGTAACTTTTTAGAGGTAAGATCCTCAAATCGCCTTGGAATGACACGGTGCACAGGATACCGAAGGTGGCCCTTTCGGAAACTCCTACTTATTCGCGATTTTGACAACGGATGACATCAGTGCTACGTATAAAAAGAAAAAGAAGTTACTTGTTTGTGAATATTCAGTGAATGGCTCGGTAATAATAAGATTCTAATAGTATGCCTGAAGTTGTCTAAAGTTGGGCATAGTTGTGCAAAGTATACATAATCAGACCTTAACAGGCCACATTAAACGGTGCACAGGATATCAAAGGTGACGCCTTCTGAAAACCGCTGCTGAAAACAAGCTGAGCTATTACATTAAAAAACAAACAAAAGAAATTACCTCTTTGTAGATATTCAATGCCTGGTTTGTTAGTATTGTGAATTGTAGATTTAAATTAAGAAAACTAATGTAAATGAAGTGCCGCGTGTCAAATAGTAAAGCACAAAAGAATATTAGAAATTAATACGTTTTTGACCAAATAAAAAAAAAGTAAATAAAATTCACAAACTAATGGTTTTATTTAATTTCAACACTTAATCCATTTACTTTTTGTTTACACGTTCACGCGTATAACGACTACATTAGGCACGTTGACCTCTGACCGTGTATATAGTGTTGAATAACTTTCGTAATTTCCAGATTTAGCAAATCGTATTTTCTGGCGACTCCTGTCGGGTCTTGTTCTGTCTTCTCATTTGGTGTCAAGGCGAATTCATATTTTGTTCGGTTCTGAAAGTTTCGAGTTTTGCTACAACATTTAATAGCGGGTTTTGAATTGATAGTTACAGTCCAACATTTTATTCTTCTTGATTGAGGCGCCAACCCCTTATGCGATTTTGGCCGAGTTTAACAAAGCGCGCCAGTCGTTTCTTTCTCGTGCTCTTCCTCTGCTACCAGTTGGTACCACATCAAATACTTTCAGAGCCATAGCGTTTGTTTCCCTTGGGACGACATGACCCAGCCAAAGAAACCGCTGGATCTTTATTCGCTGCGCTATGTCTCTGTTATCGTAAAACTCATTGTTCCATCGCCTACGGTACTCTCCGTCACCAAAGTACCAAGCTCCAAAAATCTTCCGCAAAATCTTTCCTATGAGAACAAAGACGACGAACTGGTGACTAACGTACACATCATACTTAAATTATGGAGGGATCCCGCCACAGAGGACATGAAGGACTACCGGCTGAGCTATCCAACTACGGCGACGAGGAGCTAGTAAGACCCATGCATCAACTCCTATGCATAATGTGGTCGGAGAAGAGCATGCCTGCCGATTGGAGTTTTAGTGTGTTCTGCTCAACCCATAAGAAGGGCGATCCTGCAATCTGTGCCAATTACCGCGGGATTAGTCTTCTAAATATCAGCGATAAGGTTCTATTGAGCGTATTGTGTGAAAGGCTGAAGCCCACCGTCAACCAACTGATTGGACCTTATCAGTGTGGCTTTAGCCCTGGAAAGTCTACCATCGACCAAATATTCACAATACACAAAATCTTCGAAAAGACCCATGAAAGGAGAATCGATACACACCATCTTTTCGTCGATTTCAAAGCTGCATTCGACAGTACGGAAAGGAGTTACTTGTATGCTGCGTTGTCTGAATTTGGTATCCCCGCAAAACTAATACGGCTATGCAAAATAACGTTGCTGAACACCAGCAGCGCCTTCAGATTTGGGAAGGACCTCTCCGAGCCGTTTGATACCAAACGAGGTTTCAGACAGGGTGAATCGCTGTCATGTGACTTCTTTAACCTGATGTTGGAGGGGGATCGTGCGAGTCAATTTTTTATAAGAGGGTACAATTGTTGGCGTATGCCAATCAAATTGACATCATCGGCCTTAAGAACCGCGCTGTTAGTTCTACCTTTTCCAAACTAGACAAAGAAGCAAAGCGTTGAGACTGATGGTTAACGGGGACAAAACGAAGTACATCCTGTCATCAAACAAACAGTCCGCGCACTCGCACAAACCGATAATAATATCCGCCTTGAAATCCAACGTAGAATATCTCTTGCCAACAAGTGTTACATTGGACTAAGTAGGCAATAGAGTAGTAAAGTCCTCTCTTGACGAACAGTCCAACATTAACCTCACAAATCCTACTGCATTCTTGCTGCTTATTGGAACGACATCAGTTTTGTGATCAGTTAATTCCAGGTTCATGGACGCCAACATAAAATTAATCTTCCTTATTAGTTCGCTGACGGTCCTCTCATGGTTGTCATGTATGTGTTTTGCCACCATTACCACCGCGAATCAAATGACTTTGGTTCTAGGAGGCATATTCAGTTTTAGAACACCGCCGTACATTAAGTTCAATAGTTGTGGGTCTATAACTGATCCTTAGGGAACCACTGTTGTTACATTGCGCACCTACCTGCCTTTGTCGGTTCGAAACCGCAGTTCAAGAAAACTGGCTTCCAATTATTCTGGTAATATAACTAGACACGCCTACTTTTATGAGGGCTTCTACTACAGCTAGCTGTATTAAAACCGTTTTTAACGTTTAGAGCAACCACAGCGAAGTATTACTTTTTCCCGCCACCCCACCTCTTGTCCTTAATGGCTTCTGTTGCTAACTCCAGCACGCATTTGAAAGCATTCAATGTTAAGCGGGGTTTTCTGAATCCGAACTGGTATAAGGATAAAATACCATTATGGCGCATAACAGTTTGCATCTTGCGTCTCTTAGGGAAAATGCTCTTGTTAAGACAACTTTGGAATACCGCTTAAAATATGGCTGAACTTTTAAGGCCCTATTTGGTATGCCGTCCGAACCTTTAGCTCTGTGGAACTGCACCTCATATCCGTGGGAGTTCTAGCAAATGAATGAGCCAACCTTCAGCTTTTTTTAAGAGGATCTACATATGCCCTCCGAGGCAAACTTTACTTTGTTTTTCCTTGTCATTTGTTTCTTTTATTTTGCTCATCTAGAGCTGATATTTTTACTCGTATGTGTAGTTACCTATTTGATCCTATGGTTATCTATGTGAGCAGGGAGGCCATGCGCGGCTTGACACAATCTCTTATGAAGAATTATGTTCAGAGCCAGATCGGTATTAATCAGGATTAAATAAACTGAGCCTATGCGGTCAACTTAATGACAACGAACAAACAGTTTTTTCTGAGTCCTGCCAAGATTTTAACGGGACGGGGGCAAACTTGGCATTCACCTGAAAGCCATTTCTGCATATTGTCACTCCCTTTATACTCAGGTAACAGAATACCAATCTCACCGACTCAAAGAAAACATTTTAAAGCGGTATTCCATATTCCGAGAAATTAAAACCTTCTAACATGTTAAATTACACTTAAAAAGAATATGCAAGCAATCACTTTTAAACTCAGTTGTATTACAACCCGCTGTACGGCGGACCAGACCCCAAATACGGAATGACACTCAAGCATGGCAAGCAAATGTGAAACCATTAGATCTCAGACTCATGAGCATATTCTGATGCATCGTCATGTAGTTGGAAGCTCCATGGAAGCAACGATTACCCGGCCACTAAAATTTCGGCAGATTATCTCCTTGCTAAAAAAATTTCCTTCAACAACCATCAAACTGAATGAACGCTTCAGAAGAGATCGTGAGTTCATTGTACATGACGTACGTAGTGGCAGGTCACCGACATGGAAAATTGATGAAAACATCAATAAAGTGAAAGAACAGTGCGGCATTATACTGAATATTTGTTGAAGTATGAACTATAATTTTTTATAGAAAAAAATTATATATTATATAGAAAATATTTTCACCACGTTAGAGCATTTTCAGCTTCTTGTTTATTTTGCAAAATTGCCCCCCTACTAATTCTGCCATTCCTAGAAATTTTTTTCAGGTTTCATTTCCCGTTACTCAAAAAAAGAACAAGTATAAATGCTTCTTTTACATTTATTGTTTCCAATGCCGTCTCTTTGAATATCCACAACACAATCGGCAGTGGATTCTAAATAGAGGAATCTTTCATCGATTATTATAATAGATAGATACATTTTTAAATTTAAAAATAGCACTTATACAGCAAGGAACCGATCTTTCTTTCCTAGCTTGATTTGAACTGCAACTTTACGAGCATATAAATATTATAAACTACAAAATAATTTTTTAGTTCATTTGTATTCTATAGATTTAAACCATATCAAATTTTTGATAGGAAGCTCTTTTGAATCATTTTGAATTATCACCTTCTCGAGCCTCGATAGCTCGTCGCTTTTTTCGCAAAAGCCATTTTTCCTTCTCTTTAACTTGTTTTTCGCGAATAAGTTTTCTAAATAGATTTCGGTGCCGTGACTTTACCATTCGAGCTTGTAAGCGATGCTCATCCACGTTATTTTTATGAATAACTCTTTTATTTTCTTTGTGTACCTTCCCAGCTTGGACACTCATGGACATTGCCTAAAATACAAAGAGTTAATTAATATGATATATTAATACAACTACCTAAAACAGATTGAATAGATAGTAGCAGACGAGCAGCTGATTTTTGTCTATATTCTAGACTGTCAATTTTGTTTATACATTTTGGTTTTTTAGAGACCAAAAGAAAAAAAAAAAATTCATTACTCTTGTTATTTCTGCTCTGCTGCTAGTACCTTCTAACTGTATAATTACATTTTGGCTTTTGTGGGTTTCCTTTTCGTCTTCGCTTATGTTATTACGGTCATCCTTTTGATCATATTGTTCGATATCAGCTTTTTCCTCCATATAAGCGACTTGTAATTGCTCGTCATTCAAAGGGAAAAAGTTCATAGTTTCTTTTTCCGTGGAAACAGTTTCCTTCTCTGCAATTGCGAACAGCAGAATTCGTTAACAAGTCAGCTATTCTAATATTTGTTTTACTTACTCTTCTGAAGATTAGAAGTAGACTCATTTTGTAGGCATTCCTCTTCAGGTGGGACATACGACTCACGATTAATATCAACAAATGGCGATAAGTGCGGAGGAAGTGTAACTCCCACAAAATATCTGTTTGTCGGAAGTAAAGACCGCTGGTTCACACAATCAAATACCCATTGAGGTTGAATATAATCACGAGAAATATATTGCTCACCTAGAGCAGGTCTATCTACTATTTGATGAGTAATTGTCTCGTCAATTTCATCAAATGTAGCACCAGCAAATACGGTACGATCCCACGAAACTTTTCCACCAAACGATCGTATTAAAATTACCAAGGGTTCCCGGGGTACTTCTCTATTAATAAAGAACTTTAAGCCCTTAAAAAGTGTTCGCAATCGCTTTAGTTCTTGTGCCTCTTTCCTGAGCTTCATTAAGCGGTTTGAATTTTGTCCCTGTTCAAGCAAATCTAAATCCATCTCTTCAGTTTCTTCATCTGCCTCATGTTCTGTGGAAACCAAGTCCGAGTTTAATGCAGCAATTCGGTCTGACCAATATGTTAACTCATCTTTGAAGTTATCTTCGGAATCAGCAATTACATCTCCATGAAACCTTGGTGGGTATGCATAACCAGCACTATGGTATAGACGATAGTTTACAAACCCAAGCATTATCGTATAAAACTCAACAAATATGGACATCACTTTGAAGTCAACCTCTGCTTTGGAATGTGGCTTAAATGGGTAATGATGTGGCATTATCCAGGTCACTTTTTGGCCTTTTATATCAGCTTGGAAATAAAAGCCTTTAATTGAGATGAAAACCTTCCGAAGTGATCTCGTGTTTATAATATAATGCAAAAATTCCATGGTGAGACGGCGGCATAGCAGTGACTGTTCACGAGGTATCAAACGCAATGATGGAAATGTACTGAAGAGAAAAAGTAGAGTCAAACAATCGTCAAGATCTTTTATCGCATCGATAAAAGTAGGATAACGTTCCTTGACGATATGGTCTATTCTCAATTCAGGAAATAATGCAAGTCGTCGCTTCAAATTACGAAAATCTTTTACAGCACGATCACGCCCAGTTTTCTTTCCGAATATCTAAAAAGACAGGATATAAAATTACCAAACTTGTTCGAATAAGCAAAACTCACTTTATAGTCCCGAAGTGTCCAAACGATTGGTTCATGTAACAAAAAACGTATGTCCTTCGCATGGTAGAGTATTTTAATATCCGAAGATCCTTTTTGAGCACGCCTGCGATGTTTTGGTTCACGTGGATAAACACCTTTTATGATACAGAGACGACGAAAATCATTCAATGACAACTGTAGCTTACGCAAAGCCGCACGGCGAGTTATATACTGCACCGCCTCTCCAGAATTATACTGCAATAATATTAATTTAATTCTACAATACAGACAACATAACCTCAAATACCCAAACCGTTGTTGGTTGGCAATTGTCTAAACACGTACCTTTTTTAAACGCCTCATTTTAGTGGTTTAGTATCTTTGGACCACGACCCAAAACGCATATATATTTAAAAAAAAAACACAAATATTTTTGGATTAACCCGACCGAACACTACTAGCACAAGTTCCGATTTCCTGTTCGAAAGAACAGTTTGGCACACGCAACTCTTCAATAGAATTTTTCGATAACGATTAATTATCGCACAAACACATGTCAACTGTGATATATTAATAAATTCATCTAATGTTACGTTCTCACGCCACACAATTCGCTAACTAGTCGCGTATTAAAATTATATTAGTGATGCCATAACCGTAACCACAAATCTGCTAATCGAAGCTATAGGCAGCATTGTGACAGAGGGGACATGAAATAATGCGGTAGTCGCAACCATAATCATACAGAACAATTGAATTTTGGTTGTTCGCCTTAACCATTAACAGCTAATTTAATTTCCTTTCCTTTTTTCTTTCCTTTCCTTTTTCTTTTCTACTTATTTTGTAGTGACATTCTCATGCCACCACCTTCATTGAATTTCCCTTGTTGACAGATTTCCTTCTCGTTCTTGTTACTTGCATTTTATTTAAAACAAATTCCATCAGCGCGCTGGCCGTCCATTCCACAGAAGAATGAAATTGATTCCAAAATGATTATAAGAAGGTGTTTTATTAAAACTCTCACACGTTCTTTTCCAGGTTAAACTTTCAGAGGTTAATGCTACCTTCACAATATTTAGAAGATTCGATTACTTTTAGGGCTCCAACTGCTGCTCGTGGAAGCAGAACTGTTCCTTTGGCGACGATGTGGACGTTTCACTCCTCCTCAATACAAGAATTAAAAAAAAAATGTTTTTGCTCCCTTATTATAAAATTATTTTTTCGGCAGTCACCGACTATCACTCAAAGCGTTCGGACGTCTTTTCTTTTCTCAGTGACTATTCCGTGACATACATTTGTTAACTTTCCGCTAATCGCTTCATTTACTTTGTGCTTATTCCCGCCTTTGGTTTTCTGGGTTTTTTCATTTTGACATTAGACACACGTGTTAAAACGTTGGTATAAAAAAAAAATCAGAAACAAGCTCAATAATGGCGCCGGGACCTCCAGATAGGTCACCGAATCGCTTTTCAGCATTAGCAGACTTCCTGGAAAATCCCACAAGGAATAAAAAGAAACCAAACCCAAACCAAGACATTTTTCCCGAACTCCCTAAAAAGTGCCCTACAGCACATAATCCGAAATTTATATTGATATTTTCTGCCGACAATACTAAGCCTCTTTCTCAGCTGAGCCCTTATGCCATTAAAAAATCGATCGAAGCTATTTCCACGGAGATAAACTCAATCTCACAACTCCGCGACGGTAACTTACTCGTCTTAACCCGCAACACTCGAATCGCAGATAAGTTCTTAAAAGCTAAATCCTTTCCTAACCTATCTCCCATTAACGTTAAGTTACATGAGACATTGAATTCAGTGAAAGGTGTTATCTACTCGCCTTGTCTAAAGCACGTTCCGGAAGACGAAATAATCGGAGAAATGAAAGATCAACACGTTACGGTTGTCTAAAATTTACCCGCCAAATAGAGGGTAAAACTTTTTATTCCGGTCAAATTATTCTAACTTTTGATCTTTTCCAGCTTCCTGACGCCGTAGAAGTCGCATGGTACAAAGTCAAGGTTCAACCTTATATCCCAAGCCCAATGCGTTGCAGAAACTGCTAAAAGTTGGGACACACCCAAAAACGGTGCAATAGTAATCCAACATGTAATAATTGCAACCTTCCACCTCACAATCCTGACAAGTGTATCCGTAATCAATGCGCCAACTGCGGCGAAGAGCACCCATCTTCGAACAGGAACTGCACCAAATATATTCAGGCGAGGGAAATCCTCAAGATTAAAACCCTAGAGAAATACAGTACTGGCGAAGCGCACCGCAAATATAAAAACAGTTTACCCCTTCCCCAACGGCTTAGCTCCTATGCTAGTGTCACAAAAAATGTCTCATCCGCAGATAATATACCTTCCGGAACAAATAATAACAAAACACACTGAAAATAAAATTTTAACCTCTAGTAGCGTCTCTAACGCTGCTCCTACTATTTCTGCTGAAAACTATTCCTCTCCACAACATAGCTCAACTTCAGATACCAATACTTTGCCATTCCAATCACCAATATCCATTTTTACTCAAAACTTACTAAAAAATAACGACTACTATCCTAAAAAAACCGTCAGTACTAGAAAAGACCTCTCAACTGATAATTGTTTCGAAGATTTATAAATATCCCAAACACTTCCCGCTTCTATAAGGGCAACTTTATATAAGACTGAATGATGTCAGTAAAAATCATTCAATGGAATATAAACGGTTACCATAATAATTACAATGAGCTACTACTACTAATCAAATCCCGATCCCGAACCCCATTTTTCATACAATATAGATCCAAATACCATATGTTACCCAAAACAATACATTGGCTATTTCTCAAACCTACCAAATATACAATCCAACAAACAAGGTATTGGTATATTAATAAAATCCCACATTCCACACGAGTTTATCAATGTTGTTAGTTTAATATCCACTATGGTACTTAAAATAGATCTAAATCAATACAGTTATTTAGTTAACTCTTACATACCTCAACAACAAAAATTTTCTGAATCCGAATTAAATCATTTATTTTCCCAATTTCCTTCTCCTGAGTTGTGGTCTGGTGACTTCAACTCATGGAGTCCTCTGTGGGGTGCAAACAATTCCAATGCAAGGGGACTGGTCTTAGAAAATTTTGTTTCTCAGCATCAACTCATTTTACTAAATGACTGCTCACCTACTCATTTTTCTACACATTCTTCTTTTCTTTCATTTCTCCCCAACTTAAGCCTCGAACTCATTGGAAAATTTTTTCCATTCTAAGAGGTAGCGATCATTTCCACATTTCTATCTCTATACAAACAAATTTAACCTTTGAAAAATTCAATCATATTCCTAGATTTAAGACCGAACTAGCCAACTGGAACTCATATCAATCAGAAATTGTTGACTTAGTCGCCAATAATGAATTATCTTCAACCGTAAATATTAATAAAGAAACAGCAGTATTGACAAAAATAATACGTTCAGCGGCCAATAAATTTATACCTCAAACCAAAAATAAATTTTCGAGATTTTTTCCCGTTTGGTGGACCAAAATCCTGTAAAATCTGCGTACTCAAAAAATAGAGCACTGGAAATTTTATAAGCGTTGTATGACTGTAACCAACCTTCTTAATTACAAAAAATTAAATGGTTTATTTAAGAGGGCTGTTAAGGAGTCAAAAAAACAAAGCTTTGAATCGTTTACGTCCAAAATTTCCCCACTTTCAACACCAAAAAACATTTGGTCTGATATTAGATTGTTAGCCGGAGTCAGAAAAAGCCAAGTTACAACTATAATATCCAACAAAAACGTTGTACCAGATTCCTTTGCCATGGCACAGCTGTTTGTCCAGTATTAGTCTAATTACTCCAAAGATAGTAGTTTTCCACAGGAATATACAAATAGAAAAGAAATTTGGCTTTCCACAGCGTACACTCCTGCTAATATACCTCTTACCGCCAAATACTTAGAGAAAAAAATTTCTCTTTCCGAGATGGAATCTGCATTGCAGCATGCAAAAGGGAAAACGCCTGACTATGATAGGATTGCCTATCCAATGCTTTCTAATTTGCCAGAAATAGCCAAAGACTGCTAAAACTTTACAATAGTATTTACAATGCATCTGTATTCCCACACGTATGGAGGTCTGCCATTATTATTCCGATAGCTAAACCAAAAAAATCACCCCACTTCACAACTTCGTATAGACCAATTTCTCTACTAAGTTGTTTGAGTAAAATATTGGGGAAAATGGTGGCTGTGAGATGAATGTGGTTCATAACAAAAATGGCTTTATCAGCCATAATCAGTTTGATTTTAAACGAAATCATACTACATTGGATTCTTTGATACAAATTCAACACTTTGTTTCTGATTCATTAAATACGAAACGTCATGTTACCATTCTAGCAACTGATTTTGAAAAGGCATTTGACCATGTGGGAATACATGCTGTACTGAGGCAGCTTGCTACATGGAAGATTGGTTAAAAACCCTTTACATTTGTAAAGGCTTTTATGACACATCGCCGGTTTCGAGTTCGTGTGAACAATAATTTATCCGAATCATATTGCCTTTTTAATGGTATTCCGCAGGGGTCTCCCCTATCCGTAGTTTTATTTATATTAGCATTTGAAAAGTTAAATGAAGTGTGTATGAATATCAAAAATGTAAAATTAACTATGTACGCCGACGACGCAATAATTTATACCCATATTAAGGATCCCCATATTGTGAAAAACACCTTTTGTCAAATTCTCAATAAATAAGAATTGTAACTTTCCTCAAATAATTTTTGATAATAATATTATAGAAAGGGTAAATTGTTTAAAAATTTTAGGGGTTTACTTGAATAAAAAATTTACTTTTCGGGATCAATGTATTAATTTAAGAAGACAGCTTTTGTCAAGATTAAATATAATTAAGTATTTCTCATGTACTCGTATGCATTCTTTTATTCATACCAACACGCTAGTTAATGTTACAAGAGCCTTAATTCTCTCCAAAATTGATTACGCCCTGCCCATTTTTGGTTGGTGTGCAAACTCCAATATTAAACTACTGGAAGCTCCATATCATGCTGCAGTGCGTCGCAGCATTTTTCAACATCTCCAATATTATCCATCCTGGGTGAAAGCGGATTCCCTGCAATAAAAGAGAGGGTATACGAATCTACTATGCAGCTCATTCCAAAATTATTAAACTCAACCAACAGGGATATTCAGAAAAACCAGGTTGTAGCTTCTCGCCACAAACGTTCTTTTAAACTCAACTCCACTCTGCGACGATGTGTTGCATACGCAAAAAATCTTGGAATTTTTCCTCCTAAAATGTGTCCCTCAATTAATAACCTACCTGTATGGTTGCTGAATGATAATACTATTGACACATCTCTGCACAACTTAAAAAAGTCAAATACCAGTATACTGGTATACCAGCAAAGATTTTTGGAGCTTCATAAATAAATACGAATCCCTTAATTACACAGCAATATACACAGACGGCTGAAAACGAAATAATACATCATTTGCAGTCGTTACTGAGCATGGAAAAACAATATCTGGCGGAATCCTACCAGGTTACTCGTCCGTGTTTAGTGCTGAAACATTCGCAATTTACAAAGCTATTGAATATGCTAATAAAAACAAAGGGAGGTTTATCGTTTGTTCTGATTGCTTCTCCTGCTTGAAGGCAGTCAGAAACGTTTACAATTTCACCACAGCAGTTTCTCAAATACGTGACATGTGCATCAAATACTCAAATAAAATTAAATTGCTCCTTTCAGTTTGCGTCTTTAGAAAAAAAGAGCTAATGAAACACATAGAGCTCCACATAATTTCAAAATGGCACATAGAGTGGCGCAATTTCTTTCACAAATATAAAAGTACCAACCCAGATCGTAGTAAGGTAGTTTACCCTAGTAAAACCACCCGTCACCAATCAACAATTTTTACCCGGGCAGCGTGCGATTCGTTTCTGGACCGTCTCAAAACCATAGTCAAGTCAAAAGGTGGTCATATCGGGCAAAAGTAAACTGATTCTTAATTTTGTATTATTTTCATTTTGAATTGAATAAAAGTAATTTTCCAAACTAAATTTATAGGTTAGATTTCGAGTGTCGGTCCCTGTATAACGATTTATTTGCTGTTTGGCAAAGCGTAAGTATTCATTCGATAGAACTCTTTCTGCTCTATAAAACTATGTTAATTGTATTTTTGAGTTATTTAAGTTTTTATTAGTTTTGAGAGTTAGACATGGAATACCCAGGAGGCAAAAATCAACATTTTCAACACTTGCTTTTTTTGCGTTTCATCGGGCTCAAAAAGCTCCTGAAGCAGCCCGGGACATTTGCGATGTGTATGGAGAAGGAGTCATAGGCGAGTCTACAGCACGGAAATGGTTTGCAAAATTCGAAAATGGCGACTTTGATGTCGATGACACGTCACGCAGCGAAAAGGCTTCTGAATTCGATGAAAAACGTCTCAAATCATTTTTGAAGGAGAACGGTCGCAAAAAAAAAACATAGTCGCCTTCAAATTACTTCTCAACATCTCGCCCGCCATCAAGCAACATGCAGTCACATAATTAATTAACTTATTGATGTAATTATTAGTATTTGTTTAAATAAAAGTCTTCTGTAAAAACGCCACGTACTTATTCCCCAACCATAGTTATTAATTTGATAAGGAATCTTCATTGAAATATTCGAAATTGAAATATTCTATGGGAACGAAAAAAAAACACTCGCATTAATATACATACATACGTATATTATTAATTAAAATATGTATTAACCCTTTGCGGTCGTATTAAAATTGGACAATTTCTTTGTTCCTAATTATCTACATACGAATATTCTTAACTGCTGTTAAATTTAAGCAATTCAGTCTTTTGCTTTGTGATGAAAAATTTTAGAAGCGTATAAAAAAAACATATTCACCAAGCGATGTTATTTACGTAAGAATTAATAAAAGATTAGGTTCAACACTCACTGCTAGATATAAAAAGGAAATAGTAAGAGAAGACAAATCAAGTATAGTTATTACTGAAAAAGGACGGACAGTACACAAAAGCAACATTAAGGCATAACAAAATTTTATCCCCTACCCCCTTCCTAAATATCGAAGTAACACAAATACAAAATTTCCTAAATAGATTAAAAAGAACAACCAAAGGATAATAAAAGATCATTAAATGATCTAGGATCTGCTTGCAAATGGCTGGCAATAAGTTCAGACCATGAATAATTAAAAATATTATATATATATAATTGGCGCGTACACCCGTTAATGAATGAAAGAATTAATAGTATTACAGAGATTTCAAACAAAATATTTGCACTATTGAAAAATCATGTTAACATTCAACATGATGTTGCTGTAAGTATAAGATACCATTTAGAATTAATAAAAGAAGAAATTGTTAATATAAATTATGCAATTCAGGCCAAAGTTAGCATAGTAAACTCATTTATTTTTTCGCATTCCCATGGAAGCCGGTTCTACGTTACCGGAATGTCTCGGGTTTTTCCCGACCAAGGGCTGCTGCCCCAGTAAACTAGCCCTGTCTAGTGAACAGCATATCACTCCACCCCTTACGTCACAGAAGCTTCCTTACCAAGAAGCATCAAGCTTCTGCAATTCAACTGCAACGGACTCACGAGCAAGGTCGACGAGATAGTTGACTTGATGAGCAGACACAGGATCAAAATAGCTGCGGTCCAGGAAACCAAGCTGCCCACTAGGTCATCTCTGATCACCAGGGATGGCTATAACGTGCACAGACATGATCGCAAGCGATACAATGGTGGTGGCCTAGCGTTTATAGTCCACCATACAGTGCAGTATCGTCTCATTGATGAAGGCATCGACCGCAGGGACAGCACCTTAGAATATCAAGGCATAGCTATCCGGATAGGCGATTCCGAGCTCGAAATATTTAATGTTTATATACCCCCTGTCAACTCCTGCCCGGTAGGATATCACCGTGATATAGGTGCGCTCATCAGAGGTGAAAATCAATTGGTTGTAGGTGACTTCAATGCGCATCACGATCTTTGGCATTCAAGCCTACCAAACGATCGTAGGGGGCAGCATTTGGCACAGCAAATAGACGATTCGATATTCAGCACTGTAAACGACGAAGCCCCCACTAGGGTAGTGGGCAATTGCCGCAGCTCGCCTGACATTACAATTGCTAGGTCTGATAAATAGCATAACGTGGCGACCTATGCTATCGCTTGCATCAGGCCACTTGCCCATTATCATCTCGATCGAGAAACCTGCCGACTTTGTTTCCGCGAATCCCCGGTCATACATCAACTTCAACAAGGCTGATTGGACCAGATTCGCGGAATTTAATGAGGACATCTTTGCCGCTCTACTCATTCCCAACGATGTGCGCGCAGGCGAACGCGCATTCCGCAAGGCGGTCACAGCCACCGCGGCTCGCTTCATACCCGCTGGACGGATCCGGGACATACGCCCCAATTTCCCAGCTGAAGCAGCTGTTCTGGCGAACGAGCGTGATCGCCTACGCCAGGCCCATCCCGGGGATCCTCGAATAAAGGATGTCAATTCGGAGATCCGGCTACTAGTAACCCAACATAAGCGGGTCTAGTGTGAGCAAGCTCTGGTCCACCGTAAGGTACCTGTCGAACCCGACGACGCACAACGACAAGGTGGATACCACCTTCAACGGTCGTACTTCGTCGGATCCGAAGAGATGCGCGAGCTACTTTAGCTGGCAATTTATACTGCATCCTCCGGCCAACAGATACAAACGTTGTGCCACCAGACGGTTGCACAAACTGGCACACAACAGTGCACCGCTTGCTTTCTCCTGCGACGAGGTTCAGGAATATTCATCAAACTCATGAAACTATCTAAAGCCATTGGCCCTGACGGACTAAAAATGCTGATGCTGAAAAAGCTGGGTCCACTGGGAGTAGAATTTCTCACCAAGGTCTTCAACCTGTCTATGGCCACTCTCATCATTCCTGATAAGTGGAAATTAGGGAGAGTGGTCCCACTACTGAAGCCAGGGAAAGTCTCCCCCGCCAACCAAGGGGAGTATTATCGTCCAATAACTCTCCTTTCTCCAGTAGTGAAGACTCTTGAAGCCCTTCTACTCCCACTCCTTACAGAACACCTGACCCAAGTCCCACACCAGCATGGTTTCCGAAGAGTGCACAGCACCACCACGGCACTCACCGTCATTAACACCCAGGTAAACCGCGGACTTAACCAAAACCGCCCCTGCGAGAGGACTGTCCTAGTAGCGTTGGAGTTACAAAAGGCTTTCGATACAGTCAGCCACGCCACGCTACTAGATGACATTTTACAGTCGACACTCCCGCCAAAGCTGAAGAGGTGGACCGCGAACTACCAGAGAAAAATAAAGGGGAGTACGGCAGGGTGGTGTCCTTTCAACCTTGCTTTTTAATTTCTATATTTCGAAACTCCCCCAGCTACCAGAGGGAGTCTCCCTGGTCTCGTACGCCGACGACTGTACGATAATGGCGTCGGGCAATGACATTGATGGCCTATGCGCCAAAGTAAACGACTACCTCGCCCGCCTTTCTCGCTTTTTCATTGCGGGAAACCTAGAAATTTCCCTCACTAATTCCACGGCGACCCTTTTCACCACCTGGACAAAGGAGGTCAAGCTGCAACTTCAGGTACACGTCGGTGATACCCCAATACCGACGGTAAATAACCCCAGAATATTGGGAGTCACCTTTGACAGCTTGCTCTCCTTCTCAGCGCATACAACCGCTATTGCAACGAAAGTACAGAATCGCAACAAGGTCCTCAAGTCGCTTGCCGGCAGCACTTGGGGCAAAGACAAAGAAATGTTGCTGCCGACTTTCAAGTCAATAGGCCGACAGGTTCTTAACTATGCTGCGCCTGTCTGGTCGCCTGGAACCAGTGATACGCAGGGAGCGAAGCTCCAGGCCTGCCAAAATACTGCAATAAGGACCGCGACAGGATGTCTTCTGATGTCCCCCATACAACACCTGCACGACGAGGCTCATATGCTACCTGTGAAGGGGCATAACAAACTGCTCAGCAAGCAGTTTCTGCTAGGGTGTCACCGTAGGCCCCACCCATGCAGACATCTGCTTGAGCCACCTCTCAGGCACATCAGGGGGCACTTCCTAAATTACGTGGACGAGATCCTAGACAAAACAGACAGACCACTCCAGGATCGGATAATGTACAGACAGGCCATAAACCTCATTCATCGGGAGACCATTACCACCTTCTTAAGCTCCCGACCTCCGAATGCCGTTATCGGAGACCAACCCCCACCTATAGCAGATGAAGAGCTCCAGCTTTCCCGTGAGACACGCGTAACACTGGCACAATTACGTTTGGATACTGTAGCAGGTTAAACTCCTACCTATCCGGAATCGGCCCCGACATACTAAACATATGTCCGGCATTTAAATTTAATTTATTACTTTCCTATAGAATTCGAGTGAACTCGATACTTACAAATTGTAAGCAGACATTAGGTCAGCATAAAATATTTAAGCGTGCCGGAAATTTAAACAAAGCATTTATGTAATTACCAATGGAAATGCAAACATAGCATTTATCATATTTACTAATAAGTTTAATTAGGCAAATAATTGTAATAAGAAATCTGTCTGAAGAAGGAAGTGTAATAAAGAAGCTAAAAGCTCCGATCCTTTTTTAAAAAATCAAATTATTTTTTAATTTGAAAACTTACATTATGTATGTACGTATGTACACTTGATGTCCAACCCATATTTGCATCCTGCACTTAAAAAAACATTTGCACGTACATATTTGCATTCTGAACTTCCTACAAAACTATGTTTCGGCTTATTAGTAAAATATGTATGTGCATATAACCGCATACACAGGGTACTCACTTTATGCCTACCTCGTCCGATACAACAATTCAAAGCCAGATAGTCAACATTGCAATATTTCTTTTTATTTACAATTATTCTCCAATATTTGGCAGCGATCCTGAACTGCGTCGTGTTAGTTGAGTGCAATCTCATATTCTGCAGTGTGTTTTAATTTCGACAACGAACTTTTCTCTGACGAAGTTCGTTAGTCGATTTGATTCTGTTTATACTAATATGGCGCTTTCACTAACTGACGTTGGTTTTTTGATGAGCTTTTTAATGGCAGAAATACACTGTTGTCGAGACGCGCCCAAGAAAAAAAACTCATATATCATTTGTTGTTTCTTTCCCCCAGTGTTTCGGCCCTACCGAATAGAAATTGCGCACAAAGGCGTTCATCTACGTCGGCCGCAAATATATTTATTGCAAAGTTACTCTCTCACTGCAACTGTCCAGCTTATTTTAAAATTTTGTATTGTATTAGTATTTCACAAAAATAGATTGCAATTAATGCAAAACCCACATTTTAAAGTTTTAGTGGTAATTCGGTTATTTTCACTTGTTTATTATATATTCCATTTCAGGCTTAAAAACTCGTTATATTTTTCATAAACGTTGAAAATATATAAAAAAAAAATATTGTTAAAACTTGTGGCATGTTAGCATGCTAAATAGATAAAGGCCTCGGATAAACTTATTCGACATATTAAAAGCATTGCATTGAGAGATATTATAACTTAGACGACCCTGCGTTTTGGTAGAATTTCTTTGACGAATTATTTGCCATATCGAGTAATGTTTGTGCTGGTTTAAATGGTGCACCATATAAACGTTCGTATTCTTCCATTTTTTTCACTATCTTTAATGCCGAATAATGGTCAATCCAACGAAAAGGCCCTCCAGTGAAAGGAGGGAAACCCAAACCAAATACGGCGCCAACATCACCTTCTAAAGGGTTATCCAAAATTCCTTCTTCTAGGCAAAGGACAGCTTCATTCACAAATCGTGATACCATGCGTAAAGTCAAGTCTTCAGATGAGTTTGCTCCCTTTGAAACAAGAGAATATTTCTGTTTCATAATGCTAAGCGCATCCATATTTACAGGGCGACTACCCTTTCCTTTTGAACCATCGTATATAAATATTCCCTTTCCAGATTTTCTTCCTAAAAATCCGGCTAGAACTAAGTCTTGTAGCAAATTCACATTCCCTCCACTGAAACGTTCTCCGAATGCCTGTAAAATTAATCGGTTGAATTTACCATAAAATGTAAATACATATACATATATATATGTAACTTACTTTGGCCAAATCGGCTGCAATGTGAGCACCCACATCAATGCCGACTTCGTCGAATAGTGTAGCGGCTCCTACTGGAAATCCAAAACTTTTTGTTAGTTTGTCAAGATCAGCTGGCTCTACTCCCTCCTGCAGAAGTCTAATGAAAAATATAAAAAAGTTTTATATAAATTAATATATTTAATATTTTAATTTAAACGGGCTGTCTGCTCAATAATTAATTTTATTCCGTATTTATGACCTTTGCTTAATGTCTGGTTAATATTGGCTTTAACCGGTGGTAACTTGACGTAGCGAAGCAAAGTGGAAGATTCCATAGATCCATTCCCATGGCAGCCGGTTCTACGTTAGCGGAATGACTCGGGTTTTTCCCGACCAAGGGCGGCCGCCCCAGTACACTAGCCCTGTCTAGTGTATCGTATATCACCCCACCCCTTACGTCACAGGAGCAAACTCTCGCAGCAAACCTGCTCCAAATGCTTCTCCTCAGGGCTGGAGTCGAATCCAACCCTGGGCCAGAAGTATTCTACTGCTGCGTCTGCCATCAACGGCTCCACCCGAACTCCACCTCGGTTAGGTGCAATAAGTGCAATGGGTGGAGCCACCTTAAGACCTGCTCAGGCCTTAAGTCGCACAGGGAGTGGTCCACACGGTATGTGGCCACGTGTTGCTCCCGCCAACAGGCGTCTGATGCCTCCACGGCTACCACACCCCCTGATAGGCCGGCACTACCAACCGCCACCACAACCCACACCTCCACGGTGAGGAGCTATCGGAGCAACACAACTCCCCTTCAACCCCTCCCATCCCTTCCTGCTCCAACCCCAATGCGGGAACAAACCAGCAGCTCCTGGTCCCCCGTACAGTCTGTTCCGTGTGTCAGACCGTAATACCTCGGAATCTGGTATCAGTCCAATGCAATTCCTGCAGTGGCTGGTGCCATTTTCGGAGATGTTCCGGCCTGCGCACCACCCGTGAGTGGACAACTGCCTACGTTGCCCCCTGCTGCACCCACCACCTCCCCCGGAGGCGCGGCCGCCCACCACCATCAGGCCGCAACAACCACAGTGGATTGCGCAGCAGGTCCAACGTAGACAACCCCACGCGTCCCTCACCCCCCGGATTACACTGACCTCACCGAGAAGCTTCAAGCTTCTCCAGTTTAACTGCAACGGACTTACGAGTAAGGTCGACGAGATAGTCGACTTTATGAGCAGACACAGGATCAAAATAGCTGCGGTCCAGGAAACCAAGTTGCACGCTAGGTCATCTCTGATCACCAGGGATGGCTATAACGTGCACAGACACGATCGCGAGCGAGACAATGGTGGTGGCCTAGCGTTCATAGTCCATCACACAGTGCAGTATCGTCTCATCGATGAAGGAATCGACCGCAGGGACAGCACCTTAGAATGTCAAGGCATAGCTGTCCGGTCAGGCGATTCCAAGCTCGAAATCTTTAATGTATATATACCCCCTGTCACCTGCTGCCCGGCAGGATATCACCCTGATATAGGTGCGCTCATCAGAGGTGAAAACCGATTGGTTGTAGGTGACTTTAATGCGCATCACGATCTTTGGCATTCAAGCCTGCCAAATGATCGTAGGGGACAGCAATTGGCAGAGCAGATAGACGACTCGACATTCAGCACTGTGAACGACGACGCCCCCACCAGGGTAGTGGGCAATTGTAGCAGCTCGCCTGACCTAACAATAGCTAGCGCGGGTCTGATAAATAGCATAACGTGGCGACCTATGCTATCGCTTGCATCAGACCACTTGCCCATTATCGTCTCGATTGAGAGACCTGCCGACTTCGTTTCCGCGAATCACCGGTCCTATTTTAACTTTAAAAAAGCTAATTGGGCCGGCTTCGCGGAATTCACCGAGGACACCTTCGCCGCTCTTCCCATCCCCACTGATGTGCGCGTAGGCGAACGCGCATTCCGCAAGGTGCTCACAGCTGCTGCGACTCGTTTCATCCCAGCTGGATGCTATAAGGACATCCGTCCTCATTTCCCCGCAGAAGCAGCCAGTTTAGCAAACGAGCGTGACCACCTACGCCAGGCCGATCCCGGGGATTCCCGCATAAGGGATCTCAATTTGGAGATCCGGCAACTGGTAAATCAACACAAGCGGACTAAATGGGTTGAGCACCTGAAGACTTGTAACCTCACCTCCGGAGTGAGTAAGCTCTGGTCCACCGTTAGGTCCCTGTCGAACCCGACGAAACACAACGACAAGGTGGCTATCACCTTCAACGGTTGTACTTCGTCGGACCCGAAGAGATGCGCGAGCTACTTTAGCCGGCTGTTTACACTGCATCCTCCGGGCGACAGAACCAAACGTCGTGTTACCAGAAGGCTGCACAAACTGACGAACGACAGTGCGCCACTTACTTTCTCCGGTGATGAAGTTCAGGGGGCCATCAACAAGTCGAAATCATCGAAAGCCATTGGCCCTGACGGACTAAACGCGCTGATGCTGAAGCATCTGGGACCCCTGGGAGTAGGATACCTCACAAAGGTCTTCAATTTGTCTCTGGCCACTCTCATCATCCCTGACAAGTGGAAAGCAGGGAGAGTGGTCCCACTATTGAAACCTGGGAAACCCGCCAACCAAGGGGAGTCTTATCGGCAGATAACTCTCCTTTCCCCAGTAGTGAAGACACTTGAAGCCCTCCTACTCCCACTCTACACGACACACCTGGCCCCAGCCCCACATCAGCAGGGATTCCGACGAGTGCACAGCACCACCACGGCACTCACCGCCATAAACGCCCAGATAAATCGCGGGCTTAACCAAAACCGCCCCTGCGAGAGGACTGTCCTAGTAGCGTTGGACCTAAAGAAGGCTTTCGATACAGTCAGCCATTCCACGCTACTAGATGATATTTATCAGTCGACACTCCCGCCAGGGCTGAAGAGGTGGTCCGCGAACTACCTGAGCGGTCGGCACTCGTCAGTGATTTTTCGAGATCAAATGTCAAAGCAGAGGAAGATTAAGCAAGGCGTACCGCAGGGTGGTGTCCTTTCACCCTTGCTTTTTAACTTCTACATCTCGAAGCTCCCCCAACCACCAGCGGGAGTTTCCCTGATCTCATACGCTGACGATTGCACGATAATGGCGTCGGGCAATGACATCGATGGCCTGTGTTCCAAAGTGAACAACTACCTCACCGACCTTTCTCGCTTTTTCACTGCGAGGAATCTCCAACTTTCCCCCACCAAGTCCACGGCGACCCTATTCACCACCTGGACAAAGGAGGTCAAGCTGTCCCTTAAGGTAAAAGTCGACGACACACCAATTCCGACTGTGAATAACCCCAAAATTTTGGGTGTAACCTTTGACAGCTTGCTCTCCTTCTCGGCACATACAACCGCAATTGCCACTTAAGTCCAAAATCGCAACAAGGTCCTCAAATCGCTGGCCGGCAGCACTTGGGGCAAAGACAAAGAACTGTTGCTTTCGACATTTAAGGCAATTGGCCGGCCGGTTCTAAACTATGCTGCGCCTGTCTGGTCGCCTGGTACTAGTGATTCGCAGTGGACAAAGCTTCAGACATGTCAAAATACCGCCATTCGGACAGCGACCGGGTGCCTCCTGATGTCACCCATACAACACCTACACAACGAGGCACAAATGCTCCCAGTTGCGGAGCACAACAAATTGCTCAGCAAGCAGTTCCTGCTGGGGTGTTACCGCAGGTTTCACCCCTGCAGACACCTGCTTGAGCCTGAGCCGCCTCCCAGGCACGTCAGGAGACACCTCCTCAACTACGCTGACGAACTCCAGGACAAAACTGACCGAAACCTACTGGACCGGACAGTATTTAGACAGTCAATAAACGACATTCACCGGGAGACCGTTACCACCTTCATGAACTCCCGTCCTGTGAATGCCGTCATCGGAGTCCAACCACCACCTATTGCAGATGAAGAGCTCCAGCTTCCCCGTGAGACTCGTGTAACATTGGCACAATTACGTTCTGGATATTGTAGCAGATTAAACTCCTACTTATCCAGAATCGACCCCGACATACCAAACACATGTCCGGCATGTGAAGGTACCCCGCACGACACTAACCACCTCTTCACATGTCCCCTCAATCAGACTCATCTAACCCCCCTCTCCCTCTGGACCCAACCTGTCGAAACAGCATGTTTCCTGGGCCTACCCCTAGATGAGCTAGACGAAGACGACCGATGATATACTTACACTGACAGGGCAAGTTCCAGTTATATATATTGGCAATCCTTCATGAATTCGAAGAATTGGAGGAAAGATTTTCTTCAAAGTTCGCTTAACAAACTACGCCTTGGATGTAACAGTTAAGGGCTAGGAGTAAATCCGGAAAAAACGGATCTGATAGTCTTTAACGGCAAATATAAGACACCTGTTCTTAAACAAATATCTCTAGAGGGAAAAACTTTCACAAAGGGCTAAATATCTAGGCCTTGGGCTGGATAGGTTAGGGCGCGCAAAGCCATGGCAGCGGCTCCTGTCGCAATACAATTTGAGAAATAATAGAGATTGGAACTCAGAATATTACACTGGTTATATATAGTGGTAGTTAAACCAATCGTCTATAAAAACATTGTAGTGTGGCCGCGCACTCTTAAGGGGTGTGAACACGGCCCAAAACCTAGCGACAGTTCTTATACGCAGTGTAATGTCAACCACGCCATCGGAAGCGTTATATGCGACACTGATCTTCCTTCCAGCTGTGTGGCAATAAGATTTTTAGAAAATTTTAAGTAAGTGGTCAAACAATAGTTACGGTTACGAAATGATTCTGGAATGATGGACTATGCACTCCCACCTACCACTGCCACCACAAGGTTCATTAGCTCTCTAAACTCAAAGGAAGAGTGGAACCTGGTGTTTGAAAACAGGGCGAGTCCATCCATGTATACATAGATGGCTCAAAGCTCGGGGGCAAGGTGGACGAAGGCGTATATTCCGAATATCTAGAAATCTCTAAACCAATATTGAAAATGATATTGGTAAGCCTCTATCAATATATAAGCTAGCTACTTTTGATAAATTTCAAAAAAAAAAATGTTAACTAATGCTAACCGCACAGATTCCCTGCTAAGGTTGCACACTGATATCTGATCAAATCTAAATTTTTTGAAAAGGTGCCCCATGGGTTTTGGCATTTCTAGTAATGAAAAATTAGCCAAGTTTGCCATCAAGACGCCACGCATCACTAAACTGTTCTACAACAAAAAAGGTTCAAAAGAGCTGCCGACACCTTTAATCAAATATCAGTTCGCAAAATTGAACAAAATTACTCTCATTTTTACAAACCCCTCTCTATCCAACGACTCTATCACGCTGTGAAGGTGTCCTCTTTATCATATTTCTAATTTGTCCTACTAGGTTAACAAATTCTTATTTGAAACAACCGTTATACCTAGACATTCGCCTCCGATATGCTAATACTTATATAATATAGAATGTGATGTGATTACTTTACGTACCTGATTCCTTCATACAAAATAGTTGATAAAATACGTGTTGTATAGAACCCAGGACCATCATTTACAGTTATCACTACCTTTCCTTGCTTAAGGCCCACTGCAACAGCTTTAGCAGTAGTTTCCTTCGAAGTTTTCGGATGTGTAATTATTTCGAGTAATTGCATCTTATCTACAGGTGAAAAATAATGCATGCCAATTAAATTTTCAGGTCGCAAACTTCCTTCGGCAATCTGTTTTATAGGAATGGCACTGGTATTTGTTGCAATGATGCAATGGGGAGGTACCACAGCCTCTAGCTCTGAAATAACCGCATGCTTTACTTTTAAATCTTCGAATACTGCTTCGATAACTATATCCGCGTTTTTAAATTTTCCATAATCCAACGAAGGCTTTAAATGCGAGATTATTTTATCACATTCAACTCTGCTGATTTTCTTTCTTTTCACTTGGCTGTCCAGTCCTTTTTGGATTTGTTCTACACCACGTGCTAGCCCATTGAAGGATGTATCTTTCAAGACAACTTGGTATCCATTGTTTACCGATACTTGGGCTATACCTGCACCCATAAGTCCAGCACCAAGCACACCAACAGTTTTCACATCTGTATCTATATTTCCAAAACGATTCTTTTTGCATTCAGTCTGCCCGCGGAAAAGGCTTATAAGACCTTTTGATTCTGGAGTCAATGCAAGCTCTCCGAAGGCTTTACGTTCGGCTTCATATCCTGCGGAAGCACCTTTGTCGATGCCTGCCTTCATAACATCAAGAATTTTTAAAGGTGCTGGGTATAAACCATTTGTTAATTTTAGCACCCTTGTTCTAGCAGTATTAAATATTTTATCTTTGACAAACTCCAAATTTAAAACGAGATCCATAACTTTATCTGTTACATGTTTACTCCCACGTTCTACCTATGTTGATAAGAAATTTTCACAAATTACTAAAATATAATATCACATACGAACTTTCAATTTTCCATTCGCGATATCTTTAGCAGCTTGGATCGCAACTTGTTCCAAATATTCAATAGTGTTTTCTTCAGCAGCCGCTACTCCAGGTCCTAATGGATCCACCACCATATCCACTAAACCAATTTTTTTTGCTTGTTGTGCTGAAACTTGTTTTCCCGAAAGTTCTAAATCTAATGCTTTTGGGATGGATGTAATCTTTGGGAGCCTTACTGTACCCCCACTACCTGGAAGAAGTCCCAATAAAACTTCCGGCGTGCCCAACTTTGTCCTACGGTCATTTGTGGCTATACGATAATGGCACGCCAACGCAAGTTCAAGACCTCCACCAAGGCACACTCCATTAATTGCTGCCACGATAGGTTTCCTACTAGTTTCCAATTGATTAAAAAACTCTTGCCCTTCTTTCGAGATATTTATCGCTTCGTCTACGTTTCGACACTTCTCTAACATGTCTATATCTGCTCCAGCAATAAAACAACCTGGTTTAGAAGATATTACTACCGCCGACTTTACAGACGTATTTGTGTCCAGTTCTCTTAAAACAGATTTAAACTCTGAGCTCAATGATAGATTAAGAGAATTAACTTTTGCATTTGGCACATCCAGTGTAACAACCAAAACTTCATCCACAACTTTCGTGTGCAGATTTTTGCCAGCACCTGTGTTGGCCATTTGAGAGGAGAATCTTTTTAAGTTCCGAGTATGACCTATATAAAAAAAATACAATATTGTGTTGCCTTCAGTCTTAATATTAGGGGTTCAAAGTGCACATCTATACTACGAGTCTGTAATATCCACTTACCAAGTTTACCTAATATATTTAATTTGCACAATGGACCCATCGCTTTTAAGAGCCTATAAGCAGACATTTTCGTATCGGTACCAAATGTTTATCCTACAATCAGCGAAATAAAATCTTTATATTAAAGCCTACAAAAAAATTCATTAACAAACTAAATATTCCTCCTTAACGTTACGTAGAGTCTTCACTATACAATTTGCGAATCCAAGCAGTCGAACAACTAGATAGAGCTCAGTTAGCATTGACTTAATAAAGCTCAAACTAGAGGTGCCATAACCATAACGCCAAAAATTTGCTAATAGAACCAACATATGGACAATACTGTAACCGGATAGAGGTGACATGCCATATCCATAGCCGTAGAGGCCAATTGAATTTTGGTTTTTCGGCGCCACCATAATCAGTTGCATTGTGATTTGCTACATTCTATACTACGAAATGCACAATACGGCAACAAAAACTTATAACTTATATGTATATTGTTATGGTTAATAGTGCGCACACTGACCGACGTATCGTAGTCCCTTACCACAGCCCGTAGAGAACACAAAATTGAGCAAAACTTATCCGGTAGAGAACAACTGCGTTCTTTTAGTTACATATATACACAATACATCGGTTTGTGTGTCAGCCTCTGGTGACGCTCAAGCATGCATGTCCAGCAGGCTTATATGTGTGCGTGTCGGATGACACTCGTACTTGCTTCGTGTCACACATACTTGTTGTCGGCTTTTGCATGATGAAAATCAAAAATTTTAGATATTAGCGTCAAGCACCCGAGCTATGTGTTTGCGTTTGGTTGTATATACACAATGTTGCCATTGATATTTTTGCTTACACACTTTTCACACATCCGCGTTATCAGTTACAATTTTTCATTGATTAATAAACCAAAGCCAAAAACCAAGAAATGCAAATAGTTCATTTATCTATAATTAACATAATTCAACACTGTTTTTAAGTTATTTTAATAAAAATTAAAATTTGTCTAAGTTTATTTTTTAAATGATTTCGAAATGTATTGGCAACACTGTGTGGTGAGACAGCAATCAGCTGACACGATTCTACGGAATTTTCCAAAATCCTACGATTGTACGATACGGAAGGGTGGTAGTTTTTCATTTACATGGTGCTATCATTAGAGAGGGCAAAACATCCAGAACCATCAACAGATATATTCGTGAATGTTATGATGGCTACAATATCACAAATGTCATCGCAAATATCATCGCAACTTTCACAAATGTCAGTGGAGTTGTGGTCGCACATAAATGCGCAACTGGAAATGCAGGATAGACGTATGCCTATCGCTGTTGGAAGCACAGAAAACACCCATATTATAACAATTGGAAACGATTAAGACTGACGTTTTTGCGAGCTATTTACAACTGCATCACAGAAACATTGTAACCAGTGGTCCCACAGCAAAAGCTTCCTCATTCGACGGCACTGTACCATTCTCTATTTTTAAAATCGAGTTCGAACCAACAGCAGGATTAATTCAGAGGGGTACTGCAGGTAAAGATGCTGCATTGGTTGCCTCCCATAAGGGCCCGCCGCCAGAGTGCTGCAGACAGTTCCAAAAGCCGATCTGGTTAATTATGACACTAAAAGCAGCAGACTTTACGGGAGTGACGACAGGCAACGAAATTTCCAGATGAAAATATCGAATCGCTGCCAGAGAGCAAATGAGATTCTGCGGGAATATGGTGCAATAGATATCGAGCGTTTAGCTCACTTGGCGTATGCGTAAGTAAGAGCAAACTTCGTTGTAAATATGACGTGACAGGCATGTATAGGAATTTAGTTGAATGATCCTGACTTGTTAAGATCATGGAAGTGAAAAACCTGGGGAGGGATGAACTTAAACCGAAATGACGATAAAAAGTCCTGTGGCTTAGGCGTATTGAGAAAAGTGGAATAGTCTTAAAATAATTGGTGGAGTTGTGTATCGCGTATAGGAAATATAAGTCGTAAATCAAAAATACATCCGTGTTAGAGAAATTCCATAATGGGCGAAACGGAGGTCATCTAGATATCACTAAGCGCTGGAAAAAATTAAGCAGCGGTTTTACGGGGTAAATTACAGTTTTCAAATGGATTCGACGGGTCCAGCTCCAACTTGTCATTCTGGCAACAAATATGAAGTCGTTGTTATAGAATATCACTGAAGTTTTTGTGCAGAATTATGACTGGCATCGAAGGAATGAGGTACTATCAAAGACGGTAGAGTACATGGTTAGTATTTCCGAATTCGCTGTGTAATGCTAAAATTCGCTGCCCATGAATAAAAAAACAAAAAGAAGAGTAATTACTTGTTTGTGAAGCGGAAGGCTAGGTGAAAGCAATGGAAACAATCAAACACAAAAAATTATACGCATACACGGACACTTTCTTGCCACGGCGTCTTCCGTATAAAAACGCAAACAACCTGCATTTGGAGGCTTTATATTAATTTGTGCTTCCACACACGCCACTTCGTTTTCATTAGTTTATTGAGTTTAAATCTCACTAATCACAATATTACCAGCACATTACATTACAAACATTTAATTTCTCCTCTTTTCTTCGCCGAACCCGGTCAATTTTCTCAAATCTCGAAGTGGGATGCCTGCCGTAGCCAGTGCCGATGCCTGTGCTCTTGAACTGGGCACTTAGGTTAGGTTAGGTTGAAGTGGTTGCCCACTATAGGACACACTCAGGCTTATTTTAAAATATCCTTGACAGAATTAGAATCATCTAGACAACTTCTGCAGAAGTCATGAGTTTGCACACCCATCCGCCTGTAGATTAATCAATGTGCTGTTATAATTAAAATCAGTGTATTAAGACTGTGCTTATCTCGCCTTAGTAGAAATTCTGTGCGTTTAGCATTAAGACTCGGCCACAATTGTCGGGTGATTCTCTTACAATTCCCTCAAAGATAAGCAGCTTACATCTTTGCAAGGGTATGCCCATATCACTGTCTTTTTTATGTATTACATTTGATACGGTTATGGACTTTATTTTAGCCCAGGTTTCTCTCCTTTCGATACTGGCTGTCCGGTTAGTTTTATTAAAGAAGCTCGGGTCTAATAAGAACTGTTGAGAAGAAGCACTAACTAACAAAACACAAACAGTCTTGAATTAATTAATTCATTGTATTAAATTTTTTAATCAAAGCACCAAAATTGAATTAAATATTAGATGTATTTTTGCGCGCATATGCGTCTGCTCTTAAAACTTGTATGAAAAAAAGCGTATAGTTTTATAGGAAACTGATGAAACAATTGGGGGTAGTGATTCAAAGCTTTGTTATGTAATTTTTATCTACTTTGTCCACTTTAAATATTAATTAAAGTTTGCTGCACGATATACTATCCGAATTCTAAAAACAATTAAGAAATAGTATGTATATGTATAATATACACACTTTTCTATTAATTAAAAGTTTTACTTACCGCTTGCATTTTCAGTTCTTAATTTACTTCAGTACATATTGAGAGCTGCTGTGTTAGAGCAAAGGGCACTGTTTCCGAAAACGTCCCGTTCGGTGTTAAGTATGCTGTCCGTTTCGGGTCCGAATATTGTATACCTCTACGAATGTCTGACACTTCATCTGATTAACTGCTTCAGACTGAGAGCATGAGTGGATATCTCGAGCTTCTCAGACAAGCTTGAAGGCAACGCAATGGTACTATAAAGCCTACTTTCGACAAGTACATGCCTCGCCAAGGGCATGTAGAAATGCGGAAACAGAAGCGTGGTAATCGCGGAAACTAAATCCTAAAGTGATCCTTCTTTTTAATTGGCATGGTAACCGCTTAAGCGATTTTGGTCGAGCTTAACAAAGAGTGTCAGTCGTTTCTTTCTCGTGCTAACCTGAAAAACACTTGGAAACACTTGTAGAGTACCTCCACTTCACTTTGAAACTTCTTTCGAATTCTTTAAATATATTTTTAATACTCAAACTCAAATTATGTAAACCATTTCAATTCACTCTACTCTTCAATTTCAATGACATAATTCTTTTCATTTCAACTTACTCTACTTTAATGACATAATTCTTTTCATTTCAATTTCAATGACAAAAGTTCTTTTCCTTTTTTTGAAACCCTAAACATAAGTAAACACATGGCACACACCAAATACATTTTTTTGTCATATGATACCCCACTCCAAAGCAAAGCCATAGCTCACTGTGAAGTAAGTTAACCTGAACAAAATGTAAGTCCACCTAAGCAGAATTTCATTTGTATAGTATTTTTAAGTGTTTACAATTTTGTTATTGATTTTTACTTGTAACAATGTTTGATTGTAATTATGTATATTTTATTGATGACAAGGCAAAAAGAAAGTATAAAAATAAAACCATTCTATCAGAAGGCAGCTCAGTCTCAACCTGATAGTTGGAAGGCAGTCATTTGCCCTAACTGAATAAAAATCTTTTATTTACAAAGGAATCTTTAGTCGGCAGGTTTGCCCTAAAGCTCTTCCATAAAATAATAACACTTATACATTGACGATCCTGCATCACTTTACACACTAAGTGAAGTCTAGTCTTCTCCCTAGCCAGCGAAGTTGCACTTTGTCGTCGTAAAGCTCATTGTTTCATCGTCTGCGATTCCATAATTGGCTGTTTCCAGTCACCAATGTGTAAAGGTCCAAAGATCTGCCGCAGAATCTTTTCTTCAACAAAGCAAGGGTTGCGTCATCGTTTATGTTCTTGCACCATACGAAAGGACGAACATTATGAGAGATTTTTGTTTGCCGAGAGAGGACTTGAATACTCAGTTACCTACTTAGTATTAAATAGCCCTTGTTGGCAAGAAGGATTCTCCGTTGGATTTCACGGCTGACATTATTATCGGTGTTAATAACTGTCAACAATGACGTGATTGTCGATAGACGGGTGAACCTATTGTTTGCTTGATACTTCATCACCGTCCTCGTTCACTACCAAACAATTTCGACTCGCTTTTTAATATAGCTTAGAAAAGACAGAACTGAAACCGTAGTTAAGGCCGACCTAGCGTTGTATGGTGGAACAAGAAACTTGAACAAATAAGATGCCAGGCCAGAACACTGTTCAATAGAACAAACCTGCTTCTACAGGGTGACCGACGGGAATCTGACGTTTTCGGGATGGCTAGTACTCTGCCGGTGAGAGGAGTAGGGAGGCGAATTACAAGCCAGTAATCTCGCCATTCGATGCCTTTTCAGTAGCTATGGAGCGGTGGACGGTTGAACAACGCATGTTTGCGTATGACTCATTTGTGCAGAATGGCGGGTCTGTTATTACCGTGCAGCGACTTTTTCGTGTGCGTTTCAATCGTGGGCGTCGTGGAACCGTTCCAAGCCGCAACACGATTCTCAGTTGGGTTCATAATCTACGAACAACAGGATCTATTGTGAAAAAGAAGCCACCAGGTCCGACTAAGACAGCAAGAACACCAGACAACATCGAGCGGGTGAGAGCCGTGCTGACTCGTAGCCCTGGGCGCTCTGCACGTAAACACGCGCTCGAATTAAGAATGAGCCGTGAATCTCTGCGAACAATTTTACAAATAATATTCATCTTCAAATGGCATGTCATGACAAAGAATTTTGTGTATTAAAATAAACAATTTCATCTAAAATAACTGTGTACTGTTCATTTCAAAAACGTCAGATTCCCATCGGTCACCCTGTATAACAAAGAGCTAAAGAGATCAAGGGCACCAACTGAAGGGAACATTATGGGAATAGTGATACGCCCTCAAGATACCATCTCAAAAGATCATACAAATAATATAGGCAATTAAAAAAAAAACGGATAGGAGCTTTACACAGAATCCAGAAGAAACTAGCAAGCTTTAGCTTGAAATATATTTCTCGTGAACAAAGCTTACCACGACAGAACGAGCACAACGGCTATATCTATGTTTGGTCAATATTGATGCGAACGAGGAAGTTTTGCGAAGCGACTGGCGACAATAGCGAACGAGATGACAAAACAAAAATATGAATTAGCCTTGGTGGCGACAGCAGATAGCGAGACAGAACACGCTTTCTGGGTCTACAGTTAGATGAGTTTGACGAAGACTACATCGCATAGACGAGATTTAGTAAGCTACTAGAACAGCAGAACTAGCCAAAAGATACGTGCGGCCAGATCTAGAAATTACGATAGTTATTAAGCACATGTATATAAACCGAGGTGCATGCGCATCTTGTCTTGTTTATCAATGTCATGAAAACCTGTTTTTCATAAGCCAATTCTTTTTAAGCTATTTATTATTTTATTTTTTAAATTTCGAACTGCTACCACATTACTTTCGTCAAATGTTTTCTCCCTTGAAGACATTTTGTTGTCTAAAAGTACGTTCACATATGCATTAATTACCAATAAATCCACAAAACTAATATACCCGTTCACATATGGCAGGTTACCCACAAATTGACAATCAGCTGTCAATACTATTATGAAAGCTTTTTCTTCTTATAAATTATTTTGGTGGAATATTTCGGTGTTTTTGTTTTGTTTAATTATTATTAACGATATGAAGGAAAGGCAAAGAGAAGAAATATTTTATTTAATTGCGTAATTTGCTGCTATTAATAAACAGTTGACGGAAATCCGTAAGCGACGTTTGCTGAGGTTGCAACAATTATGGTAGCAATACGCATAGGAAATTCTATATTACATTTTATGAACATTCAAAACATTTATGGACACACGCGTTTTTCTGTAAAATGAATCCATAATTAATAATATTTGACAAAAATTTTATTAGAATTATGTTTACAGACCTGTTTTCTTTGCCGGCGTCCATTTCATTTAGTTTTTATTTTTGATGTTTCTCCTTACACTCGTAATGATAATTACCGATAACACAGGGTTGTATGTCAAAAATTATGATTATTATCTAGGATTATTTTATAATTTCAGATTTTGGGGAGGAAATTTTGTATGGAAAATCTCGGTTTTTAATTACGGATTGGGAGTTAAGCACGAAAAAGTAGATCATCTACTTATTTGTGACCGTATTATAAGATCGGTCAGTGAAATATTGGAATAGGGGTAATTTTTGACGCAAAGTTCACTTTCGCTAGTCATATTAATTATACAATATCGAAATCTTATGCTATATTAGTTCGTTATACTCTTAAATTGCTTTACACATCATTTATTTGTTCCTTGTAAAATGGAATAAGCATCCTTCATCTGAAGACCTTATCATGCCTATAACATAACTTGAATTGAACATACCTATCCTAAAAGCTTTCATTGGCTTTGATCTACGTTCCCTTCCCTTTATCGACCCTAAATCCTCACACTATTCTATATGTCTGCTTTTCAATTTAAAATCTCTGCTGCCTCAGCGACCTATTTTGCCTTTTCTTTTGTGTCCGATATTATTCAAGGTGCTGTGGATGGGCCATCCCTTCTGGAGCAAATCTACCTTAATACCCCAACTAAAACGCTGCATAATTTGGATTTTTTCCATATTGGCTTTTTAAAAATTCTGTACCTAAGGAATACATCCGTCATGAGAGCTCCGATCCAATTCAATACTATTTACAAATCTTTTGGAATTGATTTTTCTTCTCCTAAACACTCTTTCATTAAACTTCTTAATTGTACTTTTAAATAATTTGATTTAGGATGTTTTGCTATATTTTTTTCTATTGTTAAATCATCTGTATTGGTCTGTAAGAACATTTTTTTTGTTGACTAATTTTGACTTCAATAAATAAATAAATAGAAAAATTCGCAAAAAATTATACCAATGCGAAATTTCCAAAAATTTGCAAGCCTCAGCGATGGGCCCATAGCGGCCGTGTTTAGTAAAAATAAATTGCAGATTAAAATTTCTCGTGCCCGAAATCCCAGAAAGCCCTTCCTGTGGTAAAAATATTGTAGTTGCATTCAATTCAATGTTCATCATCTTCAACGATTTCTAGAGTTCCAAGTAGGAACATAGGGTCATAACGAACTTCTTCCATTCGGGTCTGTTGTGCGCCAACAGTCGTCTCCAGGAGTTAATCGCGAGCCTTCTTAGACCGCCGCGTTTCTTTCGCAGAACATGTTCGATTCAACTCTATTTTCACTTTCGGACTTCTAGTTGCAGTTGATTTCGTAGTATTCTGGGCCATAAGTCAGTATTGGGGGTGGTGTTTGACCAGAATATTTTAAGAATTTTTTGTAGGGATCCGTTTATAAAGGCTGTGGTAAGTTTGTGTTAGCTACGGGAGATGGATATAAATCCGGGTCGTTCCAGTTACGTAGAACCGACTATCGTGGGAACGTGTTAGCTACGGTCGCACTCCACGCTTCTCATCCGTAAAGTAAATATGATTTTACATTAGAATTAAATATTCTAAATTTGTGAGCCGTGATGTGTCATGCTAATGGGTATATTACGCTCGTATTGGCCATGGGATCTTTTTCCCGCGACCCATTTCTTCATGTTAGGGAACAAAGTAAAGTCCAGTTTGGCGGCGACAACTCCGGATGAATGTGTTGGTGCGTAATTGTGGTGATACTGCACATTCTTTTTCGCCAAATGCGGTTGTGTCCTTCAATTTTTTGTGAAAGCGGTCGAATAACTCACTATGGTACTGTCCAGTAATCGTTTTTTCTTTTTCTAAAAAAACCATGAGGATGACGCCGTTCGCATCCCGTCGCCTTGACATTTCCGGCCGGCAGTCCCCTTCACTTTCTTTGGACCATATTAACCGGGAGAAAGCCATTTGTTGATTGTTGCTTAGTTTCTTGTGTTTAATGATGAACTCAGATTTCAAAACGGCGACAACTCCGCAAAAATTCCTTCTGACCTCACTTAAATTGCTTCAAATACTGCTTTGAAGTTAAAAGCCGCATCCGCTTGTTGTCCACCGTGAGCAATCGCGGCACCCACCGGGCCGACAATTTTTCCATCTTCAACTTATCAGGTAAAATATTAATTACTTTTCGGTCGACGCACCTATGGCATCTGTTACTTCGCGCACTTTCCTAAAGTACCCGGCCAGGCTTACCGTATTTTTGTTTGAATACATCGGGTAAGTTCTATATCCTGGGCCACCTGGTGCTTCTCTAATAAGCCTCTTTAATTTCTAACCATGAATATCTAATATGCACAACGATTAATTTCCAATTAAATTAATTTCTTTAGAAAGTTTAGAAAATAAAAAAAAATTAATTAAAATTAATGCATTAGTACATTTAACCTGTTTTCAATTTCTGCAATGTTAGAATTTTTAAAACTAAAAATTTTAATTTCAGTGTGTACTGCTGTTATAACTTTTCTTTAAGAAATAGGTACAAACAGAGTTCTGGAAATTTAACACAAGCCACTTTCTTTCGCCTTTTTTGCGCGCGTTTTTTGTATTACCTTCCTTTACGAATCTTTAACGGACGAAATTCGTCAAATTCGACCATAAAGAGCCCTTTCCTATTTTTTAAGAAGTTTTCCGAGTTTCTAAGCGTTGTTCTTCCATGTAATTTGCCATACCCTATTGTTCAAACATGTCATATGGAAACAACAAAAACGAGGCGCTAAATTCAAAACAGGTTCAAACGGGACACATTCGGCTTTAATAATAATTATTCCGAGTGACTCAGTTCAATTAGTGCGAGATTAACTCGTTCACGAAAATACGTGTATCTTGAATATTGCAATTTTCTTAATGTAACTATGATCAGGCGGCCGCCGTAGCCGAATGGGTTGGTGCGTGACTACCATTTGGAATTTCCAGAGAGAACGAAGGTTGGAATCTCGGTGAAACACCAAAATGAAGAAAAACATTTTCTAATAGCGGTCGCCCCTCGACAGGCAATGGCAAACCTCTGCCATGAAAAAGCTCCTCAGAAAAAAATAGTTGCCGTTCGGAGTCGGCTTGAAACTGCAGGTCCCTCCATTTGTGGAACAACATCAAGACGCACGTCACAAATAGGAGGGGCTCGGCCAAACACCCAAAAAGAGTGTACGCGCCAATTATATATATATACATATGTATGCATGTATGGTGCATAAACTTCGTACTATAGAAATAAAATATTTACAAATAATAACAACAACTCATAAGTCAACTGTGGTAGTTACATTTGTAGATTTTTTATTAATTAATAAGCTGTTGCTTCTCAAAATAAAAAGTAATTGTAATTTATTATTTAAATAATACAAAGTTAGCGTCACAAAAGCGTCAAATCCATTTAAATGCTTTATAAGGCTATATATCGAATTTATTTATCTATAATTTAAGCCGTCTAAAAGATTAAAAATCAAACGTACATAAGCTATGACTAGATTTCAACAGCGTGGAATGGCATATATAGTAGATAGTTTAGTCAATATCCAATGGGCACTTATCTTCGTCCGAATGACCAACACACTCCAAGGCTGGACAGTGCTCGGCGTCCCACATACCGGGCCCACATCTTTTACACAAACCACTCAAGGTACAAGGTATTTTTGGCAATTGGCGATATTGATATAATAGACCTCGAGCTTTTCGAAGAATTAACTGCCCGTCCATATACATTGCCAGCGAGCTAAAATGAAACAACATTTCATCTGCACGTAAATCCTGAGCCACTACATCATCAGCATAAACGGCAATAATGGCCAAACACAGAAATAAATGGAAATAGTCCGTAAGATAATTCGTCCAGCATGCTTCCCACATTCGGATAACCACTGATTCAGTGAACTCACGTTTAAAACATAAAATTAACCACCGATGACAAAACAGTAGCTCCATTGAACTGGAATGACATTTTAAGTGTTCATAGAAGGAGGGCAGCATAATACGGATGAGTTCCCTCAAATAGTTTAAGTTTCGATCAATATCTACATCCGTAGGTGCACATACAAAAAAGGAACGTTGTAGTAAGCCCACAAAGCTCCAAAACGTCTCCGATTCATTTTGTATTTCGCATAATACTGGAGCTAATAAGTCACTCATTCCCTATACAATGCAATAAATACAAATTATTTGGTTGATAAACACAAAATAACAAAATAGCAATTACCTGAGAATAAGTTGTTCCTGCATTGTAAAATGCATAGTTCAGCAGAATATTTTTCATTATTTCTCTGTTTGGGTTATCTTCTCCACAAAAAAATACATTTGTGCGGTCTATTCTTGCAATGTCTTTCTCCACAACACATTGCACTGATTTCCAGAAATGAATTTGTTCTTCTGGGGACATTGAGTATAAACGTTTTCGAGTTATTTCGTCATACTCTTGCTTTCTAATATCCATTAGAACAGCTCTGTCGTCAAATGTAGATGAAAAAGAATAACATTTTAATAGAAATGGCCAAATAGTTCTTCGTAAACTTTTTTCCAAGCCTCCAAAAAAAACGCACTTGCGAAGAAGTAAGTCATCTTCTATTTGCCCTTTTATATTTAGCAAAGTTCCGTAAAAAAAGTTTGTGGTAATTTTTCTAACGCCACCTTCATCGGGATGCAGTTCACTCTTCTTTATCTCTGGGCGACATACCATAAATTGGCGATACGGTAAATTCTGTTGTTTTTGTCCAGGTGTAAACACGATGTTATGTAGAAAACAGTGCCACTGGTGAAGAACCTGCAATTATATTGTAGAATATTATTTTCTTAAATTAATACAGTTAATTAGACATATTGAAATATCGAATTTATTTTTTTTTTATTTTTTATTTTTAAATATTATGTTGTTACTTTTATTTTTAAATATATTCACACCTTTTTTAATTCTCTGTCGGATTTTTTGGGTTGGCTTTCCATTATGGCCATGAAGACTTTGCTTATAATACCTAAATGCATGGACCTAATTTAAAAATTATTACACAGAAATGTAACAAATATATCAGCCTTTTGATTTATGGCATTTATTTAGAATTATCATTAGGAATGAATATGAAAATTTAACGTTAAAAATGCTTATTTTTTGTATAACTTTTAAAAAAAATTCATATTACATACATTATTGATTGAACGCTTGTTTTACTAAATAATACTTTCTATTTTATTATTCTTATAAACGTTCGTAATACCGTACAAAGAAAATGTGCGGGACGAACTATCAAAGGAACGATATTGAGAAAAGAATTACCCTAGGAAACGCCCAGTCAACCGAAAGGGAAACATTTTTGTAATGCTATTTTAGAAAAAACTGTGTTATTAAAGCGGCAGGAAATAATACTGCGGTAAGAGGAAGGAGAGTTTTATTGATTGAGGGTTATGACTACAGCAACATTATTCGTTTATTTAAATTTCCGGATTTACATATTATTCTTGTACATATATGTGAGAATATTCTATGTAATTAATGAAAATTCATAGTAAAAAATCGCGCTAGTTTCTATTCTAAATTTTCGCCTTCGGTCTTTTTTATCTAAAACAATAATTTAATATATTTGAAAATTTTGGATTTGAATTTACGAATTTTGATTGTCTGGAGGTATTCATACTTCCTTCATTTCCCTTAATTTTTTCCGGGGTTAATTTGTTCCAAAATTCACAAAATCTTTCAAGTTTAAAGTTTGTTTTATCCATTATGAATTTTAAAACCTTGGCTAAATGATTGTTATAGCTTAAGGGGTTATACGCAGTTATGAAGCAAATAAAAGACGGGTTGTCAAGGATTTATCCTGAAGAAACTTCAGAATATTTTAATTTGAAAATTTTTGGCGGTTATAAAAGCATCCTTCAAGAACGTAACAAAATGATTTATTTATGAAAATGTTGATTAAAGACGATTTACGGTGTACATCGTAACTCAGGATTGGATTATCTGAAATCAAAAAACCAAACAAATTTTGTTAATATATTAGATTATCTAGTAATTAATCGTTCGGCTAATCAAAATAGTGAATTTTCACAAAATGGCAGCTTTTAAAAGAAATGATTTCGATTTTTACATTAAAATTTGGCCGTAAATTGATTATAAAATGGAAAATAAGTATCAGATTTACAAAAGGAACGATTAATTACTAGAAAATGTATCTTTAAAAATTGAGTTAAAACGGTTGACCGATCAAACAAGCCGTTTTCGAGACATAGTGTACACCGACTTGAAAAATGCCGTTTTGAAAAAAACACGTTTAAAGTTTCAATACCTACCTTAAAACGTGCCGAGGCATCTCTACATATTTAGGTATAACTCCGAAAGTATTGCTTAGATCTACTTCAAATTTCGTGCGTATACTTTTGAATATATGTACATTACAAAAATGCAATAAAAAAAAATCGATTTTTTTGAAAGTCATAACTGAGTATAACCCCTTAATTCAATATTTCAGTATAAGCACATACAATTGTGAAAAATCGTTGCTTTTTGCGGATTTACTGCGAGTTCATGGACCTTAGAAGGTTAGGACTTTCATAAATTGAAAGGTAGGTTCGTATGGTTCAAATGGTGTACACGCCTCATCCTTCGCCGCCCACCATCCAAATACTTTGCGGCTATAATGGAAAGTTTAGCCGCTTTTTTAAACTGATAGTGAAATCAAAAACATCAAATAAACAGAAAAAATTATAATATTGCTATTTTACATTAACTCTACGAGTAATGTTTATGTAGAAAAAGTTTCACATTGCTAGAAGTTTCACTAGAATCCATCGTAGCTGCGAATATGAAATTTAAAAACATACATACAACCTGCAACCCTCCTCTTTGCTGGCGCGAACGCAGTTCAAGCAAATTCGTTACGATACCAGTCCAGCCTGTATAATCGGCACTATCAATTTTCATATTATTTCCCCCTCAGAAAAGGTAATATTGATGAAACCAAAATCCAAATTGAATCTTAAAAAAATGTTTGTAAATTGTCTATCCAACCACAACAAAAACCATTACTCATGTTAATTAAAGAGCTCTTATGGGTAAAGCAGTTCATCAAGACTTGTCGGTACGATGTAGTCACCGGTTGTCATCGGACCGGTTTGAGGTTCCTCGCAATGAGAAAGGCTGGAGAGATAGTCGTTAAATTCTAAACACAAAACATGTATGACTATGCTGGACGCTATTATAGTGCCATTGTCACTATATGAGATCAGTGGAACTACCTCTGGTAGTCGAAGAAGCTTCGAAACATAGAAGTTGAAAAGAACCTGCGACACCCCTTGATTTATCTTCCTCTGGTTTGATCTCGAAATGTTACTGACGAGTGACGGACCACCTCTTATTTGAAAGAAAAGGTTTACGTCGATAAGCCAGCAACAATTCAAGAGCTAAAGGATGAGATAATTCGGCACATTAACGGCATAGAACCTCAATTATGCCGAGGCCCCGGCGGTCATTTGGCCAAAATTTTGTTCCATACGTAATTGAGCCATACCAATATTATCATAATAAAGAGAAATGACAATAATTTCTTAAACAAATTGTATTCTATTCAAAATCAAAACCGGCCCTTGAAACTTAACCACCCTTTAGTATCGCAGAATGGACAGTCCTCCCTCAGGAGATATATCAAGCGATACGACCTCTGTTTGATGGCAGATTTTACATTCTTCCATGAAGAGGTTGAAAAACCATGTAAGCCAACGGCCCTTGGCCAAAACATATTTGTGCATCCGTCTTGTAATACGACAGTTGGCTCTTATTTGCCGGAACAACCCAGATTTATATCCGGCCAAATACCGTCACTCTAACAGCATTCCCCATACAAATATGGGGAGTATTTATGCTGCTACTGCTGGGGGAGTTGTTGTTTACTGTACTGAATGCGCCTATCTGTTTAGCAAAGCTTGCCTGTACGTAGAACGGACTGCCATGGGGAGCTGCGCCTTCTGAAATCCGCGCAACTTTATCTCAATAACGTTCTGCATATTGTAGCAGGTTAAGTTCCTACTTATCCAGAATCGACCATGAAATACTGTATACATGTCCAGCATGTGAAGGCACCCAGCAAAAAACTAACCACCTATTCACTAAACCCACTTACATACCTAACCCCCTCTCCCTCTGTACCCATTTCGTCGAAACAGCACGTTTTATGGGCTTACCGTTAGATGACAATCGGGAAATACACTGCACTGGCAGAGTTTGATACACTGCTACAACAACAACCTGTCAAAAAAGAGTGAGCGAGTTAGAAAATTCTACAACTAATATATTTCTTGAAAAACTTCACTACAGGTCCTCTTATAAAAATTGAAAAAAAAAACTAACAAAGAGATACTTAAGCTACCTTTCCAATGATGCACTAGGTTATATAAATGGCCGAGCAGTTTTTGAGATATTACTTTTTTAAAATGCGTATAATTGACTTTTGACCTTCGATATGTCCTTCATTTTTAATTTACGCACGTACCGTACGAAGAGTACCGTTGTAATTAATTAACATAAAAAGTTCTATGGAATCTCATTGGTTTTTTCCTAGCGAAACGGAGCATATTCTTTACTTGTTCCATATATATACTAAATGACATTATAATTATTAACATCATAAATTATGATTTATGTATATGCGTAAGTACCTGAGCCAAATGATCTAAGCCACCATAATGAAAGTGAAGTATTTTATACTGCGACTCTCTTGATGCAATTACGAGTTGACCGGATGTACAATTATCATCACTGAAAAATAAACGTAGTGAACGCATTTGGCTTAGATCAACAGAAAATCGTCGACAAATAGAATTATTCCGAGGGAATGGAGTGGAACTTTTGTCACCGACGTCGACATTATTTTGCAATGAAAATAATTCTGAGGTCGCACAGCAGAGATTTGCGTCATCGCATAAGTAATATCCACGTTGGAAATATACTTTATTTATATCGGTTACTACACTGTTTATAGAATGCTTTACATTTGTGTTCTCAATATGTGGATTAGAAATCGTTATATTAACAGACGTTATGTGGCTTCTATTAAGTAATGCGTTGATATCACGCATCGAGTTAACATGATCGCCCAAAAGGGGTTGCAACTCATTTTTTAACTCTTGAATATCCACATTTGGGCCATCTATTTCAACTTTCTGGTCGCTATACGTTATTTTTTCTTCTTTTGATTCACTTAATTCATTTGAATTACTTAAACTAAGTTCAGAAAGTGGCCCACCCACTTCGAACTTTTTGCTCTTTTTATACATTTCATTTTCATTTGACTTCGATTTGCAGAGCGATGAATTTGGAATCCAGGTGAGCAACAAAGTTGAGCGACGAGCTTCATTAAATTGATCCACGAACGTTTTCGTAGTTACTGTCAAATAACCTGGATAATGAATTAGCTCAGATTCGCGTCGAACTGCGACCGGTGGGTGAATACAAACATTGTTTTTACAAAACAGTACTTCGTTGTCTTCATAAGCATCGATGTTTTCACTTATTTTATCCTCACCCAGAATAAGAGTCGACGCTTTTTTTATTATATTTACAATAGACATATCTTATAATGCTTAACAGCTCGATAATTAAAACCTTTGTCACAAGTGTGACGAGTCGATACTTTTAAGAATTAATCGATACACGGCACCGAAGTCAAAGGTATTCAGTTCTATTTATACTCGGTTACATAAATGCTTGCATTTCCAATAAAAACACTGTGCTCGAATCAAACACTTTTTCAGTGAGCATACTTGTTTTCTGCTTTGGTTCTTAAGAATTGCAGTTAAATATCGATTCCTTCAATCAACAGAATTTATTACTTTTTCAATTCCTTAGAAATAAATAAATAAAAACTATTTTTTTTTTTCAGTTCCATTACAAGGAATCATATTTTGTAAGGGTAATGGAATTGAATAATTTATTTCTTGACTCAATTCTTTTTATGATTCCTCATCGTTGACTGATGAATTGAAATCGCTTTATTCAATGCATAAGTACCGGAGGTTAAGTTATTTATACCTAGATGCATCGAGATAACCTCTTTTAAGATGAACTAAGCATTTTTAAGAAGAGCGACGGAACCAAAAAAAAAAAAATCTATGCACATATTGTAGTTCCTAGTTGGAGCATGGGTTTTAGATCTTTAACCATACACAGCTCCGTATTAGATAGCATCTTTCCAGCTGAGGGGAAACTTACCATGGCAAGAGTGGTTTTCATCCCCAAAGGAAGTAGCACCCCTCAAATGGAACCAAACGATTTTAGGCCAGTAAGCCTTGTCTTCTTTTTTCTCAAAATTCAAGGGAGATTGTTGGACGTGGACATCCGAAAACAAGTCCATCCGATTTACATTTCAGTGACAGCCGGCAAACTCTAACGACACGTGCATAGTGGGGGAATTGAAAGGGGACTTCCTTGCAAGGAATTAACACTAGGTATCGATATAGAAAGAGCTTTCAGCAACTTCTACCCAGTAGCTGTCATTAGGGTCCTCCTTCAGACGGGCCTTGGTAGACCACTGGAGGAATTTTTTAACAAGAGAGAACAGGGGAACCATTACTACTAGGTAGGCTGTGAGAGGCACACCTCAGGAAGGGGTCCTCTCTGCTCCGGAATCTTCACTTCCACTTCACTGAATGGAGCTGGTTTTACACTACTGAGGCAAAGTACCTCGGAATTATTCTAGACCGTAAAAAAAAAGAGAGAACGTAGGTTCAAATCTCGGTGAAGCCATGAAAAAAGCTCCTCATAAAAGTATCTGCTGTGCGGAGTCGGCTTGAAACTGTAGGTCCCTCCATTTGTGGAGCAACATCAAGACGCACACCACAAATAGGAGGAGGAGCTCGGCCATACACCCAAAAAGAGTGTACGCGCCAATTATATATATATAAAAAATTAGAAACGAAACACTCATTGCCCTATATACTTGCAAAAGGACTATAGATAAAAGATGGGGCTTAAACCAAATGGTTTTACCACATCGGGAATCAGAGGGGGAGACTTGTGCCCCAACCAAGTCGTATCACAATGGGCCTCTAGGCCTAAGTGGGCCCCTCCTATATTTCACTGTAATTTGACCTAAACTATGACTCTACGTCAGTTTCAGTGTTATCCTCTCCTTCGTTAGAAACTACCAAAATTTTTAAAATTTATATGGCTGATGCGCGGCTTTTAATTTTGAAGTATAATTCCAGTCCTAAAACAGACATTGGGGACTTTTTCTCACAACAATTTAAAATTTGCTATTTTTATCGCTTGACCTTGTGTTAAGACAATGCCAGCTTTATTTGCCTGGTAGATCAGCTTGTCCTAATCTAGTTCTAGTTCTTAATAAAATAATAAAAGCGATTATAAGCATGCCTTATTAGATCTAATATATACAGACTTCTCAAAGACTTTTAAAAAGGTGGATTAAACGTAAACACGTTGGATGTATACACTATACTATTATATATGTAATATAGATATATAAAACATTGTGTTGATATACGCCGGACCTCAGAAAAATGTGAACCCGTGGAAATTTTGTCAGCCATTTTTTTTTTGGTGGGTGAGGTAGGGTTTAAAACGACAGCGATCGTCGTTTACTGTGTCGAGTGGCGTGGCCACTAAAACAATCCCTTATCCTCTTCTGGGGAGACTCCCTTCCCGGGACTACTTTCTGCATTACTCCGGGAGGGTACAGAATGACGTCCATGAAATGGAAGAGTTCTATTCACCCACGTCTACAAATAAAGAACGTGTGTTCGGCGTCATCGCTCGGGGATGCGTAGTATATGCACCTGGAGTCGCTTACCTTCCTGTGGCCCCCTTCCCCGAAGTCCCTTTAAAACCATTAATCTATAGTAAGAATCAGCTTCGCCGACGTTTTAAGCTCTTCTTCAGTGAAGGGCGGAGGTTTCTCCTCATTTTGAAAGTTTCGACCCCCGTGCAGCAAAGGGTGTGTGTCTACGATGTTGTTGATGGCATCGCTGTCTAGATGTGGGACTGTAGAGTTTGCACGTACCTTCTCCATTACGATCTTATAGCTCAGTCCCCAAGGGTCACTGTTTAGATCACTCCGAACTTCCCCCCATTTTGCTTTGGGATTACCTGATTACTTTTTTTTATTGCGAAAACAGGCCTGTCTGATTTTTTCAGGCAACACTTAAAAAATCAACTATTTAGCATTAATGAAATTTTTATTGTTGCACTTCATGTGGAAAATATTGAATATCTAATGCAAATGTTTATTAAAACAGTGCACATACAAATGATAAAAAAGGTTTCTTGAATTCTTCTCATTATACGATGGAAAGATTCTTGGAAATGTTAATTCAGAAATAAAAGGGGTATACGCTAGTCATGTATACACAAAAAATATTCTTATATCCTTTTATAAATTTTTTTTCAGTATTACTTTCTATAGACCTTTTTCGTTCTAAAATATTTATTTAAGCACAACGGAAAATTATCGATGCTTACCATGAAATGCCTTTTATTTTTTAATAGTTTTATTTTAATAAATTTTATTTCTCACAATGGCTATGAGAGCATATACCAAAACACTCGTATCTACAACGAAATTGCATCTTCTATTCATTCAATCTACAAAATGTTCACAAATATTAGGTCTCTTTTTTTCGTCAAGAGTTAGAAGTGGCGAATATGAAACAACTCGTATAAGTAAACATATCTTGGCAACGCGGAAATAGAGCTGCCTTAAATAACATGTGTTTGTAAGGCAGTGAGTTATACCAGTCTAGTATTAACCATACTCGCTAGGGGCGAATCTTATAATACGTTCACATATAAGTAGATGATCTATTTTTTCGCGCTTAACTCAAAATCCGTAATTAAAAAGCGCGATTTCCCATACAAAATTGCCCTCCTAAAATCTGAGATTATAAAGTAATCCTAGATAATAACTATACTTTTTGACATACAACCCTTTGTTTTCTGTGTTATCGAAAATTATTATTACGAATGTAAGGAGAAACATGTTTTGAATGTTTATAAAATGTAATATAGAATTTCTCATGCGTATTGCTGTCATAATTTTTTGCAACCTCAGTAAACGTCGCATACGGATGCCCTCCAACTATTTATTATTAGCAGCCAATTGCGCAATTACTTCTCCCTGTATTTTCTTCATATCATTAATAATAATTAAAGAAACCAAAAACACCGAAATATTCCACCAAAATAATTTCTATGAAGAAAATCATCTCAAAGCAGTACTGAAACCTGATTGTCAATTTTGCAGGTAATTTGTCATATGTGAACGGATAGATTAATTTGGTGGATTTATAGGTGATTAATGCATATGTGAACGTATTATAACTTTATAACTTTGTTGTTGCTTTCGCATGCAAATTTTTCGTGAAGTTAATCGATCATAGAAACAGCGAGCGGGGAAATGGCGAATAGAAGAGGCCTGATATCTGAACTATTTAATTTCTTACATTTCAGACAATTGAGTCCGCTTAACGCCAGGAACCAGTTTCATATATATTTGGAGCTCCAAAAACGTATATGTATACAAGGCAAAGATGCAGTATCTGTTGGCAATGATATGAGAAGGTATATTTATGTGATATGGCGAGCAACTGCGCAACAACAAAATTCTCAACACCCCCATAAGCAATGTTATCAAAAACAAAAGGCAATAGGAACCAGAACAATTTTGCAATTTTTTCCTTCCCCATAAAAAAATGTAGCTCAAATATCGTAAAAAACTGGAAAATTTGTAATTTAACATAATATCGAAAGAAACCAGAATCCCTATGCAGACCACCGAGAGAGTCAAATATCTCGGTATACACCCTAATACGTTTTTATATTACAAGTATACCGATCACATTAACCCTTAAATCGAGAAGATCCCATGAGCTTTCCATTTCTACGAAGAAAGGTTTTCGTCAAATCTTCTGCATAGGTATGTAAAAATAGCAATGTATTAAACTTTTGTGGGGATTTCTTTCACACCTTTTAAAGCTTTTATTATAAAAATTCATCTATGCATCGTTTTGGATCCCTTTTTCTCTCAATGTAAGATTCTAATAACTTTTAAGTTGAAACATAATTCATTATTTTATTATTCATCCAAGTTACTGGATATCAGATAATGTACTAGGTACTCGAGAGCTCGTCTGAAGGCATTGTATGACACATCATTACATACTATTGCTTATTTTAGTATTGTACTTAATATTATTAACAGGAAATAAATAAATAAACAAATATAACAATCAAAAACTTCCTTTCTTTAATTTGCCCAATTTCGCGGAAAGATTTGCCTTAATTTTTAAGTTTCAGGATAATTTTTCTCTCGCCAACACTAATTCCCTTAGTTTTGTGGGCAAACACTACTTCTTGTACATAAAAACTTTAAAATAACTCCAAACTAATGTGTAAAATAAAACCGAAATTGTAGAAAAATTACTGACTAAACATTTCTCATAAAAGATTAAAATGTTTCAGTTTTTTTACAATGAATTTCTTAATATGTTGCTTTCATTTCTTTGTGTACGAATACTTTTTCTGGAAAGTGTACATATATACATTACGAAAATAAGTTTGAGTGCTTTCCAGCTCGTTGAAATCACATTGACCAAGACGATGAGACTGTGTGAAAGATTGAAGCTCATAGTGAGCAAATTGGCCTGCGAGCGGTGGGAAAGTACACAAGCTTCTGGTCTCGGGTGGATTGGAGGCGCTCGCGGTTTTAAGGTTACTAAATCTCAGCTATCGAGTTTAGTGGGAACTCTTACAGGACTTAAGCCCGATATTTACGCATGCTGTGAGACTTGGCACTATTTCGGCCCCTTTTTAGCGTCAATGTATGGAGGAATCATCGCCTGATGAGCTTCATTAGTAGCATAAAGCGATTAAACGTCGGTAATTTAGTCATGGCTTAGTCGTCATCCACATGCCCCCTCCTTTCCTCTTTGTCCTATTCTTTCGCCCCTCCTTTTTTCCTCTGAAATGGTAACACAAACAGATTTAATTTTTTCTTAAGTATTTTTAAGCGTTTTTAAGCTTTAATTATGAAAAATATCCCACAAGCATGGTTCCTCTATTATATGCGATATCACTGATATAATTCGTAGCCACTTATTAAGATCTATGATATCTATATTATGATTGCCGCTAGGTACTTAGTACTTCTGAATTGTATTCACGCGAAGAAAATATTTGCCATTGCTATCGGGACTAGTATATACTTCTTCTTGAATGGCGAAACAACTACTACTAGCCAAAAACAGGCTTTGTAAAGCTCGGCCGCCGTGGCCGAATGGGTTGGTGCGTGATTACCATTCGGAATTCAGAGAGAGAACGTCGGTACGAATCTCAGTGAAAGATCAAAATTAAGAAAAAGTTTTTTCTAATAGCGGTCGCCCCTCGGCAGGCAATGGCAAACCTCCGAGTGTATTTCTGCCATGGAAAAGCTCCTCAAAAAAAATATCTGCCGTTCGGAGTCGGCTTGAAACTGTAGGTCCCTCCACTTGTGGAACAACATCAAGACGCGCACCAGAAATAGGAGGATGAGCTTGGTCAAACACCCACAACAGGGTGTACGCGCCAAATATATATAAAGCTCGATGTCCGATCGCCTGTGATACTCGCCGACGGCAATGAGCCAAGGCCGAAAAAATACCCACCATCGGATGTTGCCATTATCTAAGCTTCTGCGTCAAGCAATAGGACGGACATGTTGAGAAACTTATAAAGTGTTGGTTTTTTCGTAAAGAGAGGACTTTACTACTCAATTGCCTGCTTAGTTCAAAGTAGCACTTCGTGGTAAAAGGGATTATCCGTTGGGTTTCACGGCTGATATTATGTATTATCGGGTTTAATGCTGGTTTATACTAGTGGTTTGACGACATTGCATTGGAGCTGATGTAAGTACCTTACTTTACATTCCGTTGGCTCCCACGGCTTCGATGTTTTTTAGCCGCGTTATAGCTATTCCAACCTTGTCATGGTCGGGTAGTGAAACGACAGTCACGTCGTGAACGAACAAGAGATATTCTCCTATCTCTGTGATACTCACTACTGTCACCAGTCTGCAAATGCGAGATATGCTCCCTTCCAAACTTTCGCATGCTTAGGACATCAGCCACCAAGACGCCGTCTTTGTTCTTACAGGAAAGCTTTTTATGAGCCACCGACCTTTCTGGTTGAAATTTCGGACTCTTTTCCTCTCCGCAATCACCTCAAGCTCTTCGCGCTAACACATTTCGGACTCCTGTTTCTTCTTTCTGATAACACGTCTCTCTTGCTTTCCCAATTCACGGTAGGGATTCCAAATGACCGTTTTAAGCAGACTCCTAACAGAAAATGGTTTTTATGAGAAGTTTTTCCTGGCAGAAATACACTCGGAGGCTTGTCATTGACTGCCGAGGAGCGACCGCTATTAGAAAAAGCGTTTTCATTTGGTGTTTTATGCACAGAGATTCGAACCTATGCACTTCGGACTGGCAGTCATGCACCAACACATTCAGCTACGAATGTAAATTTGGTTTCGCGTTTTTCGATCAGGAGACAACTATATAGCTTGATGATTTCTGTTGTGCTAAAATCTGGTCCTGCAAACTACCATGTTTCGGGCCCGGCGCACTCGATCAGCGTCTCTCCATTAGCGGCAGTTTCGTCGTCTATGCTAATTTTTGGGACTGTATGGCCAAAAATCCCTTCCTGTCAGTCTATGCTTTTATGAGCTGCTGCAACCGCATGCCGAAAAATTGTCCTGGCTATTCCCAAATGAATGACGATCAAAAACTTTCCCCTGTCACGTGAAGTTCCACGTCCCATACTCCAATATAATAGAAGGCGAAAACTTAAAGTCTCTCTGGAAACGGATCGCCATGTAAAAAGAACAATGTCGACGCCGTCTAGCCATTGAGGACTGTACTCATATAATGAGTGGCGTATACCTGGCTGATCTGAAAGAAACGGTATATGACTGGATCCATAAATCTTAAGAATTATAAGTGAAAGTTTCTAAATGTTTCATCTAAATGCACAGAATTTTCAAATGTGGGCGATCATTTCCCAATATACCACAGTCGCTTGCGATGCAGTTCTCTTCAAAAGACAAGAGAACATAATACATCTATTTGTGATGTAACAATAGATTGGGACTTGCTCCTTCCAATAAATATTTATTATTTCAGTTCTAAGATACAAAACAAAAACTTTTTCCAAATTTGGGATCACAATAAATGGATTCTTCTTATGTAGTATTTGTGGATGTAGCACAAATTTGGAAAATTTCAGTTACAGCAAAATTTTTGACAAATGGAAGGACCAGTAGTTATATACCGCCTGCGAACGGCAGATGCTTTTTTTAATGGCACAAATACACTTGCAACTTTGCTCATGCCTGTCTAATGCGACCTGTATTAGAAAAACATATAGGTACATGTACAGAGCAGGCATTACAACCTTAGTTTTCTTGGTAATTAACGTATTTTACATACGTTTTTTCTTAATAGTAAAGTAATATATATAATATGTGAATAAAATAATTTTTTCGATACAAAAAAAATATGTAAATTTTTAAATATGTAAAATTTTTCAGAGCAATTTAGTCATTGCGTAATTTTAAAAGCTTTGGTATAGTCACAATGGAACATAAACAGCATCACTGTTTCAGAAAATAACTGACAGATTGCTAAAGGATGTCAAAATTTTAAAGATGGATACATTTTTATGTGACTAGTTGTTTGGTCACGGATTCCTCAGATTCACAGATTGAAAATTGTAATATTGTAAAACCATAAACATGACATGCTACTGAGCATGCCCTAAGCTCATTACTAGATATATATGAGTGTATGTATACATGGATATTAGTTTGTATTAACCCCCGTTACGCGACTGCGCTTTAAAGAAATCAATTTCGGAGAAAATAAAAATATTTCAAAAATATAGATGGTGCCACTACATAGTCTTTTTTAACTAAAAATCAATACAATGTACTAACTATTACAAAAAATCCTTAAAATATAATAGTAAATGAAAAAGTATGCGGTATGCGAAATGTTATTTAAGTTATGTGCAGTGTATGTTTTCCTGAAGCAAATATTATATACGCAGTGTAAAAAAATTTAACTTCAAGTTACATATTCATCAATAACTAACATTGAGAAGGTAACAAAGTAGCAAACGATAGAATCATATTGCATTTGTTAGTTTAATAAAACAAATTTTCCCAAAATATCTGCTCCGTAAACGTTTAATATAATTTAGGGTGGAGGGTTGCTATTCAGTATTTGAATCAAAAATTGAGTTTTTCTGTAATAAAATACAAACACTGTGTAAAAAATACACGTGTATATGTAAATATAGTCGGATACAAGATAATGCAAATACATTTATCGCAAGTAGTGGATCGATCGATTTGTGGTTTCAATTTTGACCGTATTAGTTTTAAGGAAGCCAGGGTTTCTCAATACCTTAACATTCCCAAGTGGTACTCTTTAAACTTCTTCGGAACCAGAAGTTTAATGCTATTACTAAAATTTGTGTTCAAAGGCATTATGAGTGATAATGTTTTGATTATTAATTTTCATAATGACAAATACATGCAAACATTAAAATAAATAATTCAAGATGATACAGCCTCAAACGTTTTGATGATGGCTGAGATTATTTTCCAATTTGTCTGCCTTTATAGTGTCCTACAGTTTTATGTCACTGCAGAATATAGTTTTTTATTAAGGATATAGATACGCAAGATTTTTAAGTGCCAGCGCGCTTAAAATATTTCACAAAAATCTAAGATATAATGCTGTGATTGTTGTTTTGAATTACTTCTTTTTAATTGGCGTTATAATCGCCTTAGAGATTTTTACCGAATCCAATACCACGAGCCGGCCAAATGCTCCTTTCTTCTGCTGACGCCAATTTTGTGACGCCAAGTAATATTTTTTTTTTTAACAGTTCGACAAAGTTTTGTTCTAGTACATATTTTTTTGAGGATAGATTTTTTGAAATTCCTTTATTGCTATCATATACTTAGAATTAGTTTACCATACGTTTTTTAAAGGTATCATTTAACACAGCACTTATCGCCTAAATTTGTCAAATATTTCCATACATTTAATTGCATATTTATTATAAGTATTTTAAACCCATACCTATTGGGTATTTAAATACCTGTAAAACCATGTTTATAATGTACTGATTTTCTCAAGTATTCTTAGTTTATAACAGAAAACAAATTGTAGACTACTTCGTTCCCTAGACCACTTGAACAAATATGTTTGAATACACTGTTCTCGTAAAAGATACCTGTAGTTCGAAAAGTTCGATGATCACTCAAAGTTTTTTATCTTCAAGCTATTTTTAGACATCTAAATCTGGTCTCTTGATTGGACTCAAAATACAATATTCGAACTTTGATTGGTCACAGATTATATTTTAGTGAATATCAAATGTATTAAAAAATTATTGATACTGCCTTTGACCATACCTACGTACATATCTTTATTTGTATCCTCGCCTTTATTCTCATCCTTTCATTAATCTTAATCTAAATTTTATTCTTAAACCTCTGCGTAACACATTTCATTAGTTCAGTATCAATAATAAATGAAGCATAATATTAGTATTATAATTTTTGGATTGATTTTTCGCTTAGTATTAAACTACTTGATTAACCTTCTTCCCTTCACCATCAAAATTCCTTTTGAATGACCTCTTAAAAATGCAGTTTAACCGTAAAAGGCACGTATTAACATGTTTGCCTATTTATATACATAAGTATGTATAATATAATGTATGAATGAAGCTTGTTACAAGTACAACCCCAAATTACTTAATCTCACTAAACACGAACTGGTATTTGTACGTGGTATGCAAAATATGAAATATCTTCCAATAAGTCATTGCAGCATTCAGATAAATTCAAAGAGATGTGCGATTTTTGGCATATTATTGAGAGTATCCTTCGGTTATAAAACATATCTGATACAAGATGTTATTTTCGATTAACTTTGGGTGCCAAATTGGCGCATATAGTGCGGTTTAAAGCTTGTTAACATCTTTTGCGGCCTCCAAGAAAAACATGTGGAGTATATGTGTTGCTTATGGGACTGGGGTACACGTTTTACCGGTACTCAATATGCGAATCATTGATATAAAAACATAAATAAAAGTGAACAGAAAAATTCCAACAAAATTCATGATCACCGGAAATAGTAAAGAATGAAGTAATGCGAAATCAAATTAAAGAACGGTAATTGTTATTATATTGCGATTATTTTTAACTGTCATTATTAATATTTCCTTTAGGTGTTGTAAATGGCTTAGATATTCGAAAATTAGTAAAAATGAAACACTTGGACACATTTTGGTAGGTGAATAAATAAAGGAATCAGTGTCCCAACGCTTTCAGCAGAATAAGTGTATGCCATTTATTTATAAACTATTTGAGTTCCCAAAGGTATGTCACAATATCATAATCAAAACAATTATATTTCAGGTCAAAGGAAAACAGTCGCCAGACGCAATTCTATCAGAAAAATGTATTCCAAAAGAATTTTTGAATATGACGACGAAAAACAGCATGATATTTAGCACTTATTCGGATTATGGTGACAGTGAGCTAACATATTGTCCAAAAGAGTTCTGTTCGTGAAATAATCCAAAAGTATAATCCATTATACTTTTCATATCTTTTCTGAATAAAATTAAAATTAGTTAAATTTGAACTCAAATCTTAAAAATACTTTTTTTTCAGTAAATTTTTCAGAAAAGTTTATTTTTCCAAAAATATGTTTTAATTTGAATATGTTTAATTTTTCGAATATATTTGATATTTAAGAGAAAAAAATGCAAATTAAAATCAAATAAAAACAATTTTTAATATACCACGTTCTCTAAAATATTCTAAAAAGTAGAAAATAATTTTTAGTGGACCCATAGAACTGGTCTTGATATGTTTTGATATTAAAATTTTAAGAATAGATATTATAAACAGTTTATGGAATTTAAAATGAAAATTGTGTAACAAGCTGCATGTAAAATTTTTCCCTGAATTCATACACTACATTAGAGATAACTGTTTTTTTACGGTGATTTTAAGATAATTGGGGTTTTGAAGGGTTACACAAGACAATCATCTTGTATTTACTTATGGGACAATCGAGCAGATTCCGTACATTACCAAAGAAGAAACTGGTCGTTAAGACAGTCGTACTTTTAAGGCAAAAACAACATTAAGAACCATGCTTTGCTATAAAATTATAACTTATTAAACAATTTGAAAAACAAAAATTTAAGGGGAAATATTTAATAGATCAAAATTTTTTATCTAAGGATTTAGAAAAAAAACTAAAGTCGAACTTTGTGCCTTAAGTGCTTTCAGAAATATTTTCAATAATTTGTTGGTTAACCAAAAAGTGTCCTGATTACCAGAAATTGATTGCAAATCTCTTTGATAAATTTCGCTAGCTTGGATATCCCTTGGCATTTTCTGCATTCTCATTTGGGTCTCTTTAGTGAGAACATAAAAGATGCTAGTAAAGAGCATCACTTCTCACCAAGGTATAGATATGTAAGAAAGATACTAAGGACCATGGGACACTTCTATGATAGGCGACTATAAATGGTACTTATTACGTTAGGATATCCTTGAAAAAAAGGAAACAAAAATCAGGAAAAATATTATTTTTTATAATATATTGTAATTATAACTGTGTCTTGTAAGTGAATTATTTTATTATTTGTTCATGTGTAAATAAAAAATTATCAGTGAGTTTCTTTTTTATTTACTATTCATAATCCAGAACCTAAAACCAATTAATTAAATAGCGAAATATAAAAAAATTCTTAAAACGTGTTCTTAAAAAAGAAAACCTATCAGTTTTGTTATATACCATATTAATAAAGTAAACCGAAGAACAAAAAAAATTGTCTCACTCTTCATCCTCTTCATGACGGCTCTTGGCTGCACAGCTCATCATGCATTCGAATGAGTAGTTGTACATTATCAATCAAAACTTGTGAAATTTTAAAGGTAATGAAATTTGCTGTCTTTCTTTTATTATTATAATTTAACGTTTTCAAGGTATTCTCAAAGATATAAAAAAAAAATTTGTTAGACTAAATCGCTCTATTATTAGTTTACATGCTTGCACGCTTAACTTAAGGCTATGCAATCAATGGTTACTTGCCAACAACTGTCTGTTACTGAGTCAGACTGGCTGCGTGGTATACAATACACCACTTCATTCAATATTTTAGTCACCTTCTATGGATCTTCCCAGGAGGCTTGCAGTCCTAGAGAAGTCCCTTTCTGACACTTAGGATTATAAAGAAGTACCTAATTACCTTCGCTGAATCCTTCAGAGTTCACAGCATGGCCAAATCGATCCTTCATTTTATTACTCTTTAGCTGGGTATGTTGTCTCTCATGATGATGTAATTCATCCATGTCACGTTGCAGTGTTTCCCAATGACTACTTACGTCCATTCCAATGCTAAACCACCCTGAAGCCTTAAATTGCTTCTAAAGATGGTATTTATAGGCGAATCCACGTTTTATTGCTCAAACCTTCCACGACTTTTCCCTTTGGAAATTTCGCTGCCATATACTGCGCGCAATTTCGAACCCATTCGGGAACTGATTTTCTGCAATTTACCCAGTAAAATCTATGCTTAATCTTCTCCAGGGTTTTAGTGATACCCAGATGACCACTTAGCCCATTATGGAATTTCCCTAAAACGGGTGTAATTTTGGATTTAGGAACTATAATCAGATTGCAAGAACGATTTCTGTCTTCCCTTTCCCATACTCGATGCTGAACTCCATCAATTATTCTAAGGCTATTCTACGGCACCCAATACGCCTTAGTAGCAGGACTTTCCTACGCCATTTCAGTTTTGGATGATCTCACTCCAATTTCTTTTGCTTCCACGATTCCAGGTCAGGATCATTCAACTGACTTCTTCTTATTGCACTTGGTTCCCACTCATCATCAGGTTACAACTGCATTAATGTGATATCAACTATCCACTAGGATCTATCGACCTTGGGAAAACCTCTACATTCGATATCACCAAGTCAACAAGGTGATGAATCAGCCTTATCGTGTTGCTTCCCTTTACGATACTCAAGATTGATTCTCTCTTGCGTTTTTTGCTTCCTTCCACTTGAGCTCGTTTCAGTTGGCTACGTGGTATTCTACAACTACGTGCAATATGTCCAGTCTTACCGCAGTTGTAACACCTTAATATCTTGCTTCTGGGTCGTGCAAATTGAGAAAAGGACCCCCGTATTATTCTCGATTGTGATCTGACACGCTATTCACACACCACTATCAATGAGTGTTTCTGTAAAGTTACTCGTATTCACGAAATCCGCCTCACTCCCCAAACATTCTGTTCGTATTGATATGTCTACTTTAGCTTCAGGGTCTTCTAACGGGCGGTGCTTCGTTAAGAAAATATTCAGCTACTAAATCTGCTACATTCCATAGGTCAGCCTTTATTAGCAATTGTAACAGTCACCCAAATGGCGTGCGCTTACTCTCTTTATTGGGTATTTATTCGAGCTCCTTCTCCTATTCGTGGCGTGTATCTTGATATTGTTTCACAAATGGTTTTTTATGGACAGGTTTTTCATGGCAGAAATACACTACGAAGTTTGTCATTGACTGCCGAGGGGCGGCCGCTGTTAGAAAAAAACTATTTCATTCATTAAACATTTAATTTTTCGAATGGTAGTCACGCACCAACCCATTTCCCATTCACTTTCTTTGAACAGAATTACATTATTCGCAAAAACAATTTTTTTGACGACTCTGAAAAATAATTTGACACGAAAACAAAAGGAAAATATTTGACCATAATCAAGTGAGAGCGAGTGTATTTAAGAGGTACGAGGTCGCGGGAGTGGTTTAATGGGGCTGCACTATGGAGACGCAAACTCCCACGTATAATTCTAGAATAATTTGCTGAAAGCAACCGACGAGTCGAAATGAAATTATAGTTTTTTTCATGCGACTAAATTAAATATCCTTCTATTGTGATTTGGATTTAATTTTTGTTCATTAAAAAATACTTTTTTCGTCTTATTATTAATTTTTTAGCGGATTTTATACAAACGCATCAGCATAAACAATATTTTTGTATATTGTATAATTAGTTTTTCAATTTTTATAAACATATCTTTTCAATTACTTTTCAGATATCTACTAATCACCAGAATGGGGACAGTATTAAGTTTTAACCCAAGAGAACGGCATCCATTTTATTCATCCCAAACTAGCATTCAATACAACCAACAGTCTGACATTCGAAATGAATATATTCTTGAAGGTCCTTGCTTAATGGACTCACATTTGAATAACTTCTGTTATGAACAATTGAATAACGCAAAGAACCAAGAAACGAAACAAAACATTCGTGTTCCCCTTGCCAAAAATGGCATGATTGCGCAAAATGGAAGAATGAATCTGGGCAAACAAAGCCATGTGACCAGTTATAGTTTTAATAAATTAAAAGATACAAAGGATGCAATTAATAACGATCTAGATTCACATAATGAAAATTCTACACTTTGTACGGAAAAAAATACCATAGAGAAAAGTATGAAAAAGCATTCATTATTTATTAGTGCATTGTCTTGGAAAAAACTTGCTGTGTCGCATAATAAAAAGAAGATTGAAAACAAAAACAAATGTGCTAATATACCTTCAGGCTGTTTCAAAACTCATTCATTAGACCAAACAAATGCATCTTATACCGATAAAAATAAAAATGTTCATTTACATTTTAACCATATTAACGACAGCCAACATATAACTTTAAATCAAGACGGCTCCCAGCCCTGTAACACTCTATTTTCCACTTCTAAAACTAAAAAACAAATCACATCGCAGGATCTCGTTAGAATAAATACCACAAATTTCAACAAACATAACAAATTGGTTCAAAAAGAACCTCTGGCTTTATCGTTACCGCCGCAATCGCAGGCACTTCAAAACAAACTTAGTCATATTCCAAGGAAAACCGTAATTCAGGTAAGCTATAAATATTTATTACATAATAAATTATCATACATATTGTATATTATAATCATGTGCGCATAGTCATATTCATTTTAAAGTTACAGTCGAGTTCAGAGTAAAAGTCTACTCTAAACTGAATATTACCAAAAGCTGATACTAAACCAGTTAGCAAATTTTTAAAATGAAATACAATTTTGAGTTTCCTGTATCTTCGAGACCTTTGTATGTATATTAGAGGTTTTTTTATTGCCAACATATTTTAATGACAAAAAAATGTGTCGCTTTGGAAATATTTAATTTAGGAATAAAGAAAGCTACATGCTAAATTGCGATACCCTTCATACATGTGTACATATATAGATACTATTTGATATCGGTGTTTTCGCTTCATTTTTTTTTTGTCTTGTGATTATGTGATTTGATGTTGCCCAAGACAAAATCAAAGAATATGTGAAAATGAGATACTTTGGTGGTTTGTTAGTTGGCAGTTAGGCAAATTTGTTTTGATGTGAACGACCTTTTTGACTTACCCCTCTTTCACACCAGCTGGTTTATATTTATTTACAGTAATCTCTTTATTATTATTGTTATGATTTGTATTATTATTATTAGTATTTGTCCTTCTTATAAAGTTTTATTTCCCCATCAGGTGTCTGTCCCGCTTATGCATCAGTGCTGGGTTTGGCGGTTTCATCTTCCTCCTTACAGAACCTGCAAGTTCATTGGAGTATATTTTCCCCTTCCCAAGATGATAATTCCACCTTCAATGCCCTGTTAGAGTCCCTGTGATGGTTCTAAAATTATTCTGAAATAAGTGATTGCGGGAAATTAGGCAAATATGTGCTTCATGAGTAAAAGAGGAGAAGTTACCCTTTCCTATGCCACAAAATAGCTTTGAACCTATAAAATGCCATTCCGTTTCCAGTAATTCCTGTTCAGCCTGGAACTCTTAGGGTATGTACCAGTTTGTTATGACCTGAGACATTTTGTTTGTCAAGACATTCCAGCACCAGCTACGCCTCTTTTGTAATAGTTGAACCTATAAAATACCATTCCGTTTCCAGCAATTCCTGTTTACCCTGGAACTCATAGGGTATGTACCAGTTTGTTTTGACCTGAGACATTTTGTTTGTCAAGACATCCCAGCGCCAGCTATGCTTCTTTTGTTATAGTTGTGTTCAGGTTTAAAATGAGCGCATTTCTTCTATTGTGTAAATTGCGTTTATTTTTTCAGCCCCACCTTAACACCCACCTTGCATTTGGTTTTAGGTACTAAAAGCAACCATATCACCTCGGACACCAGTATGTTCTTGCACTCTATTTCATTTACTGCTTCTTTAGTTAAGCCTTCCGCAACATCTATGCATGTTTTTACAATCGAAGTTACTTCAACCACAGCTTCTCTATTGCCGTTGGGATGAGAATCGTACCGAATCTGTAGGATATTTTACAGTTGCTCTCCTTAAATTCTTTCCAGCGTCTTGGTGTCTGCGCTACTCAGACCAGTAATTTTTCTGGCCTACCCTGTACTCGTGCTTGGTTTTGGGATAGTGCTTTTGGATGTTGAAGCATCCTTGATCCTTGGAGCCTAATTGCCTTACGTTTTCCTTCCGTGAGTCTACCGCTTTATTGGCCGTAGGTTCCGTCGGCACCGATTCAAATTTATCAAGTACTTCGTTATCTTCGCCCTCCCTCAGTCTTGTTGTTCTCCGTTTAGCAGTTAGTACGATCCTGGAATACATCTCCACTAGATAGGCCAGTTGAGATGTGGTTTGCGAACCCGTCCGCTTTATTTTCTATATTTCAGGTCTGCTGTGCCATAGCTTCCAGCATCACAGTTACTCACTGTGGAGGGCAGATATCAGTGACGTGCAACGATAAAATACAATCTGCTATCCCCGACTGCAAACGAGTCCGATGAACTTATGCTATCCCAGATTTGGGGGCAGGATGACTAGTGGTCGTCCCACACTGTCATATACCCATATTAGTATGCCATCTCTGGGTTGACTTCCCCAACTTGCGTGGTTCTGATGGTATGCTAAACAAAACGGTAGTGCAACCCAGCCCTTCAAGGATGCAAGCCAGCCCAACCAACAACTCAATGTTTAAGTCCCAAGTAAAGGCTAATTACTAATTAAAATTAAAAATATTGTAGTTAATTGAAATTCCCAATTAACTAAGCAAAGAATGGCGTGTGAAGACCCCTAATGTGATTGCAAACAGATATTGTTGTTGTTGTGTGTGTATAAATGTCTGAGAATTATATTTTTGCATGCATATGTACTTACTGCTTGGAAATGAACTACGATATCGATTGGATGTGAGTACTAGAGGAATTTGAATTAACTGCCACAAGAAGGTATTCGCGATCTGCATTCTTATGAGCGAAAAATTCTTCAGCATGTCGTAAACCGTAGAAAAGAGGAATTCAGCTGGTCCTCCTAGTAACATGCTCCCAACCTTGCGCCTAAAATGTAACTGGTTACAATTTTGATTTACAATTCTGGCAAGGATAAGAAGATTGAGCTCGCAGCGCGATATCATTGTTCATTTATGACCAAACTTCTGACCCTTTTTTGTAAAACTGTGAGAAACAATGCCTTTGTAATGCCGCTCGAAGGCTATTTATCCCGAAATGAAACTTTCCTCGAAACAAACAAGAGGTATTCTCAGACAAAATCTTCATAAAAAGAAACCTTTTTAGAAACTAATTATAGCGCCTTAGAAAAAGGTTTGATTGTTCCTACATTGAAACATTTGAGTGACTATGCTTCTTAAACTGAGAGGCACTAACGTAATTAGCATGTAGCACCGTTTCAATACCAAAATCCTCCATTGTTTTGGTGGTTGAGTTTCCAAGAGAGTGATTTCCTATAGCCACTTCGTTATGAGAAGAGAAGAAGAGACCTGAATTCCTAGCCTGAATAAAATAAATAAATACGTATCAAAAAGTAAGAAAAAGGAATGTTTCAGTGCAGATTGGATCAAAACACTTCACATATAAATTAACACAACATATCTATAATTGCAGCTAGAGTTAAAGGTGGAGTTCCAAATTGTAGCTAGAGTACTTGTCCAGAGCTCCTTGATTGACGCGAAGTCCACAGTTCCAGAAAAAGCGGAGAAATTACTCCGAGGGTACTCTAACTTGCTCATCCACCCAGTAGTTTCCCTGACCAGTACCCAAATGAAAGGGAAACCAGGCACTCTCCAACAAATTTCAAGCGCGTCATCAGCGAACATGGGGCATTCCTAATTGTTGTTACACAGGTGAACAGTCAATCAGCTTTTACTTTGTTAGGTTGAACTGAACCTGGTAGGAAGGTCCTCGTCGAATACGCCATCAAACTTCCCATCAAGCCATTCGAGAACATTTTCCCCGAACCCCGTCTCCGAATGGACCGCTAGAATCGAATGATTGTGTACAGTGATTAATTACTACGGGGATAAACTTAACAATTCTGAAGCTAGTTGAATGACCATAAGGACAACCTTGTAGCCTGATCCCCTCAGTCTAATTGCGACAGATGCAGCGGAGTATGGCCTGCGATATACACGAATACCACATTTATCAATGCGTTGAGCGCTAAAGTAAAAGAGCTTTAAAGCGTCTCACTGACATTTGAGCTAACTTCAGCATACCAGCAGACAAGGCATGCATTCGACAGAATTTTCTTTTTTATAGTATGATGTATTCAAAGTATAACTCCAATCGAGACAATAATCGCCCTCCTAAACCTCTACCCATATGTTGGGGCTTCCCCATATATTTCTATCAAAGATTAGATCTTGGTGTTTTAACCTGTCAGAAAGCCTTTCCTTGTTAATAGCAAGAGTTTCGCCCAATCCAAAAAACTTTCCTTTAATAATAAATAAGTAAGTGCCACGTAGGCAATTATTCTGCAGGCCTTTCTCTCCATCTCTTCTAAAGTCGTTAACAAAGACAACTTAGAGCAATGGTGAGAGAACACCGCCTTACGGAATGCCAATACTCACCTTCTACCGGAGAAAAACGCCGCCCCCTCAACCACGGCCGTCCTGCAGTTTGTAGATAAACTTGGTCCTTACCCCCAGTTTACTCAAAAAATGTATGATTGTAATTTTTTTTATTTTGGTAAACTAGTTTTGAAGGTATGTTCACGGTTTTGCAATATACTCGTAGCATGTTTAGTTTGTTTATGAGAGGCATAAATAAGTCATGTGTGCGTGTTCGGCGATTTTTGGGAAGATATGAATGACGAGTCACGCTCTGGACACCCTAGCACATCAACAACCGATGAAAACTTTGAGAAAGTGAAGAATATTGTTATGTAGAATCGCCGAATCACAATTAGGATGCCGTCATATCGGCATATGGGTTGGCGCATGCTATACAATCTTTTAGAAAATTTTGGGTATGAAGCGTGTGGCAGCGAAGTTCATTTCAGAATTGCTAAATTTTGACCAAAAACAACGTCGCATGAGCATCGCTCGGGAATTGTTGAATGATGTCAACGAATATCCAGATTTGCTTAAAAGGGGCATACCTATGACGAATCATGGGTATATGGTTATGACATCGAAACCAAAGCCCAATCATCCCAATGGAAGAAACCAAGAGAGCCAAGAATCGATAGCAGAAAATCGCCGAACAAGCAAAACACTCGTCTTATTTATACCTCTCTCAAACAAACTAAACATGCTACGAGTATATGCTAAAACCGTGAACATATCTTCGAGACGAGTGTACCAACATAAAAAATAATAAATAATAATCGAAAGTCGCATGTATACAGCCCGCGAAATTTGAAAATTCTCCTTATTTGTTGAACACACCTCGTAAAATTCCTCGAGATCAATAATAACGTGTAGTTAATTAACATACAAACTAATGATATTTGTCTTCAAATTTGCTATTAGTTTAAAGTATTTGTTTATTGGATTCACATTAATAATAGAACCTGCAAAATTTGTATCACTAATAATTATCGATTATAAAATACATCAAATGACTCAGACTTTTTTGCCCATCTTGCAGCCTTACGTATGATTTCAACATCAATGCTGAACGCCGCTGAAGTAGCTGCATGGCGTGTGCTGTGCGCTGTAAACTGATTTATATCCAAGTCACTCTCCTGCTTGAATTGTTTTACCCATCTATTAATTGTTTGCGGCGATGCTTCCCGATGAAGCTTTTTAAAAGTGTAAAGAGATTGTTTCCGATTTGACTTCTCAAACCCTTTGTCCTGCCATTCTCAGTAAATTATCAAATTAGGTTGCATGCCACCTACATTCGTTGTTTTGATTTTGTCCGGAATATTGATTACTGTTAGGCTAGCATTAAAAAATATATTTGAAATTTTTTTTTTGGAGAAGGCGTGGACCCTTTTTGCTGTCACTACGGCCAAGAGGTTAGCAAGCTTCTTTGAAAGACCATCCAGGCTTAATTCACTGTTCGGTGCCAGGCCTTTCACAAATTCTAAAACAATACTTGGGTCCCATGTTTGCTTGTATTTTGGACGTTATGGTTTTGGTACTAACACCGCTTTGCAGAACCTTTTAATTGTTGGATCTCTCCCAGTATCCGACATTGACAATAATGGCATAGCAGATCTGTATGTATTTAGAGTGTTTTTATCTGCCGTTAATGCTGATAAAAATTCCAACACTGTCGACACCGTCGGTTCAAAAGGGGAAAGGTTCTTTGTGCCGACAAAATTTATGCCAGGAAATAATTGGATTATTATATTGCTCCAGACAACGATGCTAAGATGTATTGTAAAGATAGTTTTGGTGCTTGTTTCTTGATGCACGATTCCCAGATAATTTACCTGCAACTGAGGCTAGCGTCTTCCATTCTGGCTGAAATTCCCTGAAAGCAGCACGTAGAAGATGAAATTTTTTGGAAAGCCGTTTCTTTCATTCCGTTTCTTCAGACTTTATGCGCGATTCTTTATGAGTTTTAATGCTTTCCGATGATTTAATATATGTGGCCTGAACCCACAATTTTCTTTCTTGGCACCATTGGCAGATTTTTTTACTAAGAGCAGTTTCGTATATTCTATACTGCTCATTTTATTTATATAGCCAATCGCTGTGGAATTGTCTAGTTTGAGTGAAATATCAGCATACCTTCTGTCAGCTCCAAAACATTTTAGTCGCTTTTAATTCAAGTAGGTGAATGTGGTTTTGCTTCTCCTTATCGCTCCGCCAACCATATGATAATTTTTCGTCGCATGTATTCTTCAAACCAGTAAGGGAAGCATCGGTGAAAATTTGTAAGATAAATTTCCCTTCTCTGATGGAGTTATTTACTACACGGATGTTGTTAATCCACCACTCAAGATTTGTATGCAGATGAGAATCAGTATGAACCTTCTTCCCGTGGTTTTCTTTAGAGCTAAAAACTTGTGCATTCTAGTTATTTTGTATAAAGTAATCCATATTAAACAGCAGGGCAGGCTGCCTATACCTAAACCTATAAATTGAGCTAGAGACGTAATTCTCACCGACACACAGCCATTCACTTCAAGTTCTTGTAGACCGGAGATAGTTCTAATTGAGATTTTTGCCAGTTAAAACCTAATTCTTGCGAAGGTGATGTGATCTTCACGATGTTGTTTCGACAGACTGATGCTCCCTACCAGTAATATTATATGTGATAAACGGTTCACTAGACAGGGCAACTTCAGTAAACTAGTAAACTAAACTAAATAGCATATGTCGTCATTGCTGCCATAGCCGAATTTCCGTGCATGAAACAGCAAAATGAAGGAAAAAGTTTTTTCTAATATCGGTCGCCCCTCGGCAAGCAATAGTAAGCCGCCGAATGTATTTCTGTCGTGAAAAAGCTTCTCATAAAAAACCATTTGCCGTTCGGAGTCAGCTTATAATTTTTTATTTATTTTTAATATATTTTGCCAAGGTATACGCCTCAGAAGATGTTTAATTTCCTTAAACCGAGGTTCTTTGGGTACCTGGTTTTGAGTGAGTTATACAAAATTTCAATTGCGCTGCCATTATGCGTACCTTAACTAACGACAGTAATTGCTGCGTTTCCTGCTGTCCCGACGATACATTTTTTTACTCTGAGATACTTTACCCTCTGCCTGTACTTCCTGATAGGGGATTCCGAGTTTAAATATTGTCGCTGCTTATAGGCTGACTCTGCTTTCGGAGTTACAGTTGTTGTATTGCTTGACGATGTTTTTAGCATGTCTTTTCCAACGATAAGGCTGTTTTAATTCGTTCAGTGAATGATTCACCAAACAGGAGCGTGTCGACCGGACTCTCTGTTGCAATGCTTTCGAACAACATGGTTAGACCAGGCAGTATAAATGAGCGCCTGGTTGCAGATAGTTTGTACTCTAAGTCTAAGTCCTAAAACTTCATTTATGGCTTTATTTGTTTCATCTTCCAGGTCTTAATTCAATGTTTTTGAAAACACCAAAAGCGCTTATAAAGCATTTGCGCATTCATTTATATTTTTTATTATTATAGAGAAATATACATATATATAATTGACGTTTACACCCGTTTTGGTTGTTTGGCCGAGCTCCTCTTCCTATTTGTAGATTGCGTCTTGATGTTGTTCCACAAATGGACATATTTTTTATGAGGAAATATAAATAAATAAGTAGAAATACACTCGGAGGTTTGCCATTGCCTCCGAGGCCCGAGGCACAATGCTCAATAAATTTATTCAAAAGTATACTGGTGTGCGCCAACAAACCTTATAAGCAGTCAAGTTGAAATAAATAATCCTTTAAACGAGTTCACAAAGAAACTCAGGTATCAATATCGCTATCCTAGCTTCCTAAGTAATATATTTTTCATTTAAGTAATTTCATAATCTATAAAAATTTAAGTATAAATCTAATTTTTTTAGGCATCGACCTCGGAGTTATTGAAATGCTTAGGATTATTCTTGCATTACCGGTGTAAAAAATTAAAAAATTTCGAAGCAGGAGATGCCGTTATGTGGTTAAGAGCTGTGGACAGAAGCCTATTACTTCAAGGTTGGCAAGTAAGTATCCGTTTTTGGTAGTTTTAAAAGAAAGATAAATTAATCATGAACGAATTGCATTAAGAATAAATTTGCCATGGTGCATACTTGTACTTGAAATTGCATGTATTTTCTCTTTGTAATTTAAAATGTATACGAAATTTGAAATATCCTGAACTATTCTGTGGTATTTTATGTCATTGAGAATCCCAGCGCTGTGGAGGTTACGTAACAAAATAGGTTGAATCAAAATATTTGGACTTTCTATTTTTAAAAATTTGGATAAAACGAGTGTGAAAATTTGAGACACTGGAGTAGTGAAACTAGTTCGAAGCTAAGTGGTTTTCTAATTTTAATGGATGAGTATTTTCTGTTATTAGTTGAAGAAGCGTTGCAAAAAGCACTTCAATATTAGATGAAACCTTTTTTCAGTGGTGGAGTGAACATTTTTGGTTAGCCTCTCCAAACTAACGCCTTTAGATTTCTTTAGTTTTGTTCAGGATTCTCGCAACGAAATTAACTAATAGTATTTTTAAGATTTGCGCTTCTTGAGCGGGTGCATTTTAGGTCGGAGGACTAATTTAAAATTTGTTTAAAGACTGTATAATATTTTATTCAGTAAATATTGCTTTGATTAGAGCCATTAGTGTTAACTCGGTGCTTTATAGCACTGGTTGGTGGTTGATTCACATTGCTTGGTAGTAAGAATATTTTTTGCTTAGAGTATACGAATATGTTACCGGTTTGAGCAGCTCTTAAAAAAGACCAAAAGGTGCAGCTTTGCGCACTGTAACTGTTTTATTTAACTTTATTCGTTCATTTAATTTCTTAATCTCTTAGGTTTGGGCTTGCACTGAATTAATCTTCAAATATAAGAACTTAAAGAGGAAACTATGACAAATTAGAACCTAAATATAACTAAATCATTAATTTGTTAATATGTAAGATTCTGAGAGAATAAAATAAAAAAAATAAATTTTAAGTAATTGCGTAAATAAATCAGGGCTTTAAAACTTAGTAACTTATTCTTAAAGTTCGAAACAGAGTGATTCGCATTTTAGTATTTGTTATCATTTGTTGTTAGCGTAAAGTTTTTTTTAGCAAATTTTCAACTAAATTGTGTTGCAATTTCCAACGAACACACAATTTTTTCCCATGCACTCGCACAATTTAAGACAATAGTTAATCTTTCGTTCATTGCAAATGTAACGCTTGTTGAAAATTACAAGATTTGTTCATAACTAATCGCGTCCCATTGCATAGTTTGAGTGCATTCAAATTCTGAAGCAAAAAGCTAGTTATGTGGTGGCATTTCCGGTAAAAATATCTAATTTCCACGAAATTATTTGCAGTTGTTAGCAATGTACTTTGAAATTAACCTTCCGTTGGGCACCCAGGTCTGGCCAGAACTATTTCGACTTTAGGCGTGAATTTAACATATTTCTATTGTAGCTAACGACTGGAGCTTCCAGGTAGCTTCCTAAAATTTAAATGTATATCGATTTACGAGGAGGGGACAAAATAGATATTAATGAATAAATAAATTATTTTTGAAAAAACACAAAACTCGCGATACTTTTTGAACACACCTCGTATGTGAATGTATTATAACCCAGTAACTTTTGTGAATTGAAGAAGTATTAAGAGGCTCGTCCGTAAATCCAGTTCGCTGCTGGTACTGAATTGCGGCTGGATCCTTCGCTAATTTTGCGAGTTACCTTGTATTTTCGCCTTAATCAAAGGAAAACTGTAAAATGTACCGAGTTTTCTCTTGTGATACCAAGTGGCTATGAGTACATAAAATAGCCATAGGGTATAGCAACAGCTGATATGAAGCGGAAATTTGAAAAAAATAGGGGGATACCGGACGTTATTGGAGCCATTGCTATTGTGACGAACCTGGACCACTACATGGCAGCATGAGTGCCTCGAAGATCTTATTTGTTTTGTAAAGCGCATTCGGAGTGTCGAGAGATGAAGTCCGTTGACGGGAAGATTCTGAATATTGAAGGAAATTTAGAGGTATTGATGGAAATTCAGTATTAACCAAAGACCCCTAATGGGCGGCTAACGCAGGCGAATGGGTTTTTGTCTGACTACCATCAGTGATCATCAACTTATTCTTTTACTGATGTTCTGTGTACACTACTGTTATGTACCTTATAACTTTACTATTATAATTTTTTACACTTTACGCTTCATATTCTTGGTATGATTTCAAATCAAGAACGAATTATAAGATATCACGATACTTTACGATTGCCATTTGTAAACAAAAAGCAACTAACAGCTGTGACGAAATTCGTGCAGAAAACTTTCCTTTTCTTTGTGTTCCGTAGTAAAAATTAAAGAAAATTCACAATTATTTGATTTATTGAATAAATAAAACTTTGTAAAATACCATACATGCAAATGCACCACAGAAATCAGCTTTATTCGTTTCTTTTTTTCATTCACGAAACTTGTCGTTACCTTAGGGGGGCGTCCATAAATTACGTGAGATGTTTAAGGGGGGTCGAGTCAAATCTCATCTAATCTTACGTTGGAGAGAGGGGGGGTCTCGGCAAATATCACGCAATTTTTTTTCTGATTGAAACAAAAAAATTGTACATGCTTAAGATTTAATCTCAAGCGTAATCGTAGTATGATTAAGATCATTCACTAATTCGTTCGAAAGAAAATAATTTCATTCATACTTCGACGTTATACATTACTACTGTCAAACCACCATATTTGTTTTATACCAAATAGCTCAATTTAATCTGAATTTGCGGTACAGTGTAGCCCGTCGGTTGTTTTCGCGCCACTATGAGCCGAACGCCCTATCACTCAGGTTGACGTTTGACAATTCCGGACTTTAAAGAACATGACGGAAAATCATTTGCTCCATTTCTAATACGCGTACCGATTCAACCGCTGAATGCCTTCATCAGCACGCCTATTGATCTCTATTGCCCAAGTATACGTGATGATTTAGAGAAAATATGCTGCAGTACATGCGGTATTTACTTCGCATCTATCACAAGAGCTGCAGAGCACAGGAGAGCAGCTCACATTGCACCAGCTAAGTAAGCGCGTATGTTCCGCAAAGCGCGACCCTCACGGATTATCACAAGACGAGCTAATGAGTTACTGTGCGCAAGCGTCAACGGCTTAGAGTGGCTAGATTAGAACGAAGTTGAAGGAGCACATGATTTTACTGAAAATCATATGAACATGTTGGTCCCAATAGTCTCTCTTGAAACCGCCCATGATTCTCCATGGACTGAATGAGAGTAGATATTCTTTTTTTAATCGCAGTAGTTACGATTTAAGTCTTCTATTGTTAAATTTTTATTACACTTATAACTCTTAGCAATATTGATTACTAGTCTTAACTAGTCGTAAATAAAAGCACGAAGCATTTTTTTTTTCTTTTTACAATAACAATCCAACGCGTTTACATAAGAAACCCACATTTTGAAAAATCTCACGTGAGATTGGGGGATGGGGGAGGGGGTTGAATAAAATCTCACGATATCTCACCAGGGGGGGAGGGAGGGTCAGAAAATTGAAAAAAACACCTCACGTAATTTATGGACGCCCCCTTATCTCTTTTAACCATGGTTTCAAGCTCTGTAATCCTGTAGATAAATATATAATTATGTATTATTAAACTGATTTTTACAAAAAATCTAATTTCAGGACGTGGCGTTTATAAATCCAGCAAATGTCGTATTTGTCTACATGTTAATACGGGAACTTGTAGACGGTGAAGAAACCAAGGAATCGGATCTACAGGCGTCAGTTCTTACGTGTCTATATTTATCTTATTCTTACATGGGCAATGAAATAAGCTATCCACTTAAGCCATTCCTAGTTGAAGACTCAAAGGATAAGTTTTGGGAAAGGTAAGTTTACTTCACAAAATGGACAGTAGTTCTGTAACTAAATATTATTTCGCTTAGGGATCAAAAATTGTTTTTTGTTTTCCTAAAAGTCAATTAATATGTAGCAAAAGCTTTGAGGTATAATGTCACAAACGGTGCCATGGACACGAATAATTCTTAACAATTCAAGATTTCTTGTAATTAATATTTTTCTGTGTGCAGTAATCTTAGTTTATCTATAAACAGAAAACAGAAGAAAACCTACATTGTTCTTTACTACGGCGACCAAGTACAGAACGATTTTTAATATAGCTAGAAAGCCTCAAGGTATCAAAAATGTCGATTGAAAGTGATTTGTGTCGTGTAGACAAATTTATGAAACGACATCATATCGCTTCCAAAATAGGGTACCACTCATTCAATAGAAATCAACTTTTTAAAACACTTTATACATTAGAACTACAGCAGATAACAAATTTTTTCAGGCAGAAGCACCAATGGCTAAAAGGTACGAGGCTTCCGAAATTATAATAAACAACACCTTAACCGAGCTCACTGGTTTTTATTTCTTGTTGCAAAAATGTATTCTAGGTATATAAATTTAAAGTTTAAGAAATTAAGTTCCGTTAAAATGAGAGTGAAGTTTTTATATCATTTCGCGCCTCGTACGCGTCTGAATTCCCGTAAGCAACTGGACTTTAAAAGCACGCTACGGTGAATTCAAAGGCGTTTACAGTTTAGGCATAGTTGCATTTTTTGGTAAAAATTTAACGAAACAAATTTTTAGTATAAAGCGATAATTCAATTTTAGTACATAAATATTTGAATACACTTTTTTTCTAATTAGTGCAAAAAACAATTTTAATATGAAATTGTAAATTATTAGATTAATAATTTTGTAATCTTTGTATGAATGTGTCCATTAATTACGCGAAGCAGTTTCTGGTGAACTCGCTGTGCAGAAATTTCCCATTTACTCCTGTACGTGTGATCGGGCGACCCTGTCGCATTCATCCAGCTGCGCCATGAAGAAAACATATACCTGCACTTCTCAAATTTCCCTCCCTCGTCAGACGGCGCGGGTTGCTTTTTCTAAATTAATTAAAAAAAAAAAATGTTATGCCACTCAATTTTTAAATTTCAATTTCTTTATTTCTCATAATTATTATAATATAATAACAATAATAACAGTAATAAATTATATATATATATAATTGGCGCGTACACACTTTCTGGGTGTTTGGTCGAGCCCTTCCTCCTATTTGTGGTATGCGTCTTGATGTTGTACCACAAATGGAGGGACCTACAGTTTCAAGCCGACTCCGAACGGTAGATATTTTTTATGAGCAGCTTTTTTCATGGCAAAAATACACTCGGAGGGGTGCCATTGCCTTCCGGGGGACGACCGCTATTAGACAAAAACTTTTTCCTCATTTTGGTGTTTCACCGAGATTCGAATCTAAGTTCTCTCTGGAATCCAAATAGTAGTCACGCACCAACCCATTCGACTACGGCGACCGCAGTAATAAATTGCATATCGTAATATTGATAAAATTAATAAAAAAAATCTACTTCCGCCGGCCGAAACTCCAATCCTTATCCACCCCAACTATAAACTAACCCCCAAATTCATAAAAAATATACAATAAAATACTGGTTTAAATTTAGCATAACATATTAACCGCTCGTACTAGCCACGAACTTACAACTGTAACTAAATATTGCAATCTAATCTGAACTAATAAACACATAAAAAATATTTTTCAAAAATTCAACAACCAATTTTCTAATTCATCTGGGCGTAATGCTGGTTAGATGATTGATGTAAAGCTACTTGATAAATAAAAAAATATATATATATATACTAGCGAAAACCCGCCCGTTCCGCTGGTCGTCTTTAAAAAAATCTAGATTAATTAATTAAACTAAGCCGAAAAATACTGTGTGTATTTTATAAAAATTCTCGCTCATGAATAGTAATGAAATAAGTTATAAATAGTAGTAGCAATTAAAAAACGTTTGATGTGATTTACTTTATTACTTTTTTTATTGTAACGCTCTTTGGTATACAATATTCTTCGTTTTTCCATGCGTTGTTGAATAAATGAACAATACCGATGGCTTACCAACTCTTGAGCATGAAACATAAAGTTGGCCATGAGAAAAACATGGGTATTCTAAATCAATACCACAAATTGATAAAGTTTGGCCTTGTGACTTATTAATAGTAAGCGAGTGCAAGGCGAACATGAAATTGAAGACGTTTGAATTTAAACGGCATATCCGATGGCATCATTGGTATTCGCGGTACTAAAACGTGTTCACCAGAGTATTTTCCATTCAAAATTGTTGCTTCAATGACGTTATTCACCAATCTCTTAACTGTTAATCGAGTGCCATTACACAGTCGTGGTTGATTTATGTTTCTCAACATAATAATCGGTGCTCCTATTTTCAAATTTAGCATGTGTGGCGGTAATCCAGGTAAATCAAGGGAATTCAAAAATTCAGTGGGATAATTTACAATATCATCTTGATTTGTAACAGTGTCAACGGATCGATATGTTTGTTCTGGACTTGGTATGTTAGCCAAAATAGCCGCATTCATTTCATTCACATCTTTATTTTTGCCAGCCATGATGGCTCGTTCACTAAGCCAATCATGATTTTTGTAATTTTGAGGCAAATTTGGGAAAATACTTTGCATTAACTGTTCTTTCGTTTGACTTATTTGACAAAAGTTTGGTTGTAAAGTTATTAAGCCAATTAAATTATCGACAGGAACTTTGCCATTTTCAATATCCAATAATTGCTGTGAAAATTCAGCAGCTGATGGATCATTTTGCATAAGAACACGTACATTTGTAGTTAGTTTGAGTGTTTGAACATGTCTCCACAAATATGATGATTTCAAACATGCAGCCAATTCATCTGCTACAGTTGCTCGAGGAATAACAGGCAGTGTTTGTCTAAAATCACCTGCCAGCAGCACTAAGGCAAGACCAAACATTTCATTTTTACTAAGTAAATTTCGTAATGTCCTATCAAGCGCTTCCAGTGACTTTTTATGTGCCATCGCGCACTCATCCCATACAATTACGTGTGCGAAAAAGCGGAGAAGGAGAAGAGAACTGTTCTATTCCCCCCGCTTTAACCCAGCTATGTGTTCAGGTGCAAATGACTTTTTTGCGTGAAGTCTGATATAAAATAAGTTCTATGTACTCTTCTTTAATTTATATAAACTTTTCCAGGCGAAGTAAAGAAACTGGCATATATTTGCTTCAACCGTATATTTGTGAGTACACAGGTAATACGTAAATATATGAATGATATAGGTACTATCTCATATTAGCATAACCTTTCTGCAAAAAATTAAGGAAACGATCACCAATCACGCCGGCAATGATACAATGAATTTTTCACTATAACTGACTTCAGATTAACGTTTATATAATAAGCGTATATGTAACATTTTAAAATTTTTTAGAATTTTTTTTTTATTTTTAATAATAAGTGGTCTTCCTCTTCCTCTTCCTGTAGCTATTCCTTTTCCTCTTCCATCTCCAGCTCCATCTCCTTTCTTTATCCTGGAAACGGGCAGTAAAAATTACTTCACTTAAAAGCTTTCATCAACAGCTTCCATCTGATACCCATATTGTACAAACACATCCAAGGGTACCTTGGTCCACCTTTTCGGCTATATCTCGAGACCCTGGTCACTCAGAGATCTAAAAAATACTCTGTATTAAAGCACTCATCAGTAGCTTTGATTTGATACCCACAATGTAAAAACACATCCTAGGGTTACCCGGGTCCTCGTTTGTGGAAAAATATATATATATATCAAATTTCATAATAATTGGCCCAGACACACACGACCAAAATGTATTGAATTCTAATGAATGCTATGTGCGGTACAAAAAATACGTGCGGCAAATAGCAAAAACACACTCACTTAACCGACGCACCGCACACACACGCGTTATCGGATTTCAACCAAACTTCACAGAAAGATATTAGATCAGAAGTGCAAGGGCATTTACAGATTTATTCTTCTTCTCCATCGATAATGAGAAAGCATTCGACACTGTTAAACATGATAAGCTTATATAAATTCTTCTATCTATGCGAATAGATGACAAAGACATCCATTGCATTAGACATTTGTAACGGCAACAAACTGCTTATGTAAACATCGATGCTGATGTTACCGAAGGAATACCAATTTTACGTGGAGTGAGGCAGAGTTGTATAATTTCACCGTTCAACATATAATCTGAAGGATTTTACAAGATTCCTTTGTGGCAGTTGAATAAGATGTCGAAGTGAATGGTATGCTCATAAACAACGTAAAGTTAACCAACTTAGCGAAAGGTTCGGACTACATTTCAAGTAAAGTAAATGAAGTATATATATGGTATGATTGTTAGCAGGACAAATGTATATATTAGGTTGGGGAATAATTTCGTAGCATTTTTACCAAAGAATTTTGTTTAAACAAAAACAAGAATTATATCAATAAGTTAATCAATTATATATTCGCCGCTGTGTAGCTGGGCAATGGAGAGCACCTTGTTGATCGTGACATTCTTTTCGAGCATTCCCCAGTGTACCATGCCCTCCCAGTGTCACCAAACACATATCATGATCTTCTTTGGATGAAGATCCGGCTTGACTCTCGGCTTTGACTTATCTCCTGGAGCCACCCACTCTTTGCTTCATATTGATGCGTAGGCACCATTTCTAATCGTTCGTGAAGATTCGGTACAAAAAGCACGTGTTGCTCGATGGCGTGCGAAATACTGAGAAGCAATTTGAAGGTGACTTTCTTTGCTTTTTCGGTGAATCCCATTAAATGAAGGTGATTGAGTATCGTTTTATGATCGCAATTCATTTTTTCCGCCAAAATACGGTGTGTAAAATTATATGATTGGGCGGTTTTTTTCTATGACAGAAGCTTGGATCCTTAAGATAGCAGATATCAACAAGATTGAAGCATTTGAATTGTGGATATATCGACGAGTTCTAAATATACCGTGGACAAATCGTGTTACGAATAGTGACACCTTACAGAGAATTGATTGTGATCGAGAGATGTTGGTAACCATAAAGAGAAGGAAAACCTGAAACTTGGACCACATCTTGAAAAATCCGAAATACAAATTAAAAATGTAGGCAACCTCAGTGATATAGAAAAGGATTGTAAATATTTGTTTGTTTTTAATTATCGTATAAATAATATGGTTGTAATTATATATATCCCCGGGAGGAAATAGTAAGCCTCTGAGTGTATTTCTGCCATGAAAAAGCTCCTCGTACAAAACCATCTGCTATTCGAAGTTGATATAAAACTGTAGACCCCTCCATTTATATATACAGGGTGGCTGATGAATTTTGCTACATTAAGAAACTCAAATAACTTTTTTTTTAGTGTATGGAATTCATTTATTTTTTTTTCAAGTTGAAGGTCATTAAATTTTATTAAATGTAGCTTAACTAGTTTTAAAAATAATTGAATTTAAATGCCCCCCATGCTCGTTGACACAAGTGCGGCATCTTAGTAAAAAGTTGTTCATTGCTGCTTTGAGAGTTGCGACAGGAATAGGCGCAATTGTTGCCCGAATGGATTGTTTTAGTTCATCCAAATTTGTTGGCTTTGTTTTATAAACTTCTTGTTTACATAAACCCCACAAGAAAAAGTCAGGTGCAGTAAGGTCAGGCGACCTGGGGGGCCAACGAAATTCGGAGTTTCTTAAAATCAGTTTATTGGGAAATTTTCGTCGCAACTCTGTCATAACAGTCTGGGCTATGTGAGACGTTGCCCCATCTTGTTGAAACCACACAGAGTTGAAAGGAATTCTCTTTCGGCGTAGTTCTGGATAGAAAAATTCTTTCAGCATTTTCAAATAACGGTCTCCAGTAACCGTAACGGTGTGACCATTTTCTTCAAAAAAATAAGGCCCGACAATACAGCGTGAAGAAACCGCACACCACACTGTCACGCGAAGAGGATGCAATTCCGTCTCGTGGAGTATCTGTGGGTTAGAAGTACTCCATATTCGACAATTTTGTTTGTTCACATTGCCGTTTAAATCCAAATGGGCCTCATCAGACATGAAAAGGCAGTTTAACATGTTTTGGTCTTCTTCCACCATTTGCAGGATCTTCTGGCAAAATTCCAAGCGAATCGGCAAGTCTGCTGCATTCAGTTTGTTAACCATTTGAATTTTGTAGGGAAATAAGTCTAAATCTTTGTGCATTATTGTTTGCAAAGACTGTCGGCTGACACCAAGTTGAGCAGATAAGCTTCTTGTTGAAACCCTTGGATTGTTTTGTATAGCTGCAGCTACAGCAGCGATCGTTTCCTCCGTCCGAACTGGTGGGTTTCGATGATAAGGCCTTCCTGCGACTGTTCCTTGCTCAGCAAAATTATTCACCAGTCTCATTATGGTCCATCTGCTCGGGGGATCGCCGCCAAACATCCGCCTGTACTCTCTCTGTACCAAAACTACGGACTCCAGTGCGTGATAGCGGCGGACTATCCAAATTCTTGTTTGCGTGTCCCAGTTATCCATTTTAATAAATTTTAAAGATCAATCTGCAAATTAAAACAAAAATGGAACAGATAACTTAAAAAGAAAAAAAGTTATTCAATTTTTTTTTGGTAATGGCTTTCATCAGCCACCCTGTATAAACATATATTTAAAAATTAGTAAATATCAAATATTCGAAATCCAATTGGCAAATAATGAAGAAAAAGAAGGAATCAAAAATAGGAAACTTCGCTTCCTTTGGAATCTGGTACATTTTTATTTATTTGGACTAATATTCAGTATTCGATGCGGTTCCAGCTGGTGGTAGCAGAGAAAAAGAAAGGCCTCCTATGCGTTGCAAAGATCAGGAAGTTCAAGAAGGACTTGGATTCACTTTGTGTTTCCAACTGGCTCCGGTTAGCACGAGAAAGAAACGACTTGCGCGTTTCGAACATATTGGCGTATTTGTCAATCGCAGTAGAATACTTCCAGCGGCGACTATACTTCGAGTGTGCCGCTGTTTCCAACCGCATCAGTGAAAACATGTACGAGCACATGCATGCCACATAATATTCTCAGCCAGTATAGCAAAATAATATTGAAAATTGATAATATTGAAATGAAAACTGTTAAACGATTGGAAACAAGTTCATTTTGATTTGAAGAGATTAAACTTTTATTGGTACATTTTATCTTTTCTTTATTGATAAAAGGTCTTTCAAAAGTGACGGTCTTTCAGTTGTGAATATTTCCTAGACGGTACCTTTTTTATGTCATCTTTTACATTTGCGAAGTGGGCAGATGTACAATTTTACACGATAGAACAACGCGTTAAAATTATTGATACTTATTATGAAAATGGACCACCTTTAGACCAATATATCGCAAAATTCGTGAGTTTTTTATTAAAATAATCGTCCGAACGAGTCGTCAATTCAAAGGATGTTGAAAAAATTTCAAGAAACTGTTTCTGTCGAGGATAGAAAATGGACTGGCAGACCAAAAACTGGACGGCTGAGAAGATTGGTGCTGTAGTACAAAGTGTTGCTGAACAACTAACATTCAACATCGATATCTCAACGTTCTCCACAATGAGGCATTCATGAATTGACTGTTTGGCGGATTTTACCTGTAGACGAATGATGGTCGACATTTACATGATGGTATTTTTCAAATATAATTGTAAAGAGCCCTAGTTTAAATAAAAATAGGGAAGCCTAATTGTTTTACTTTAAAACTACATCCACGGGCACCTTTTTAAAGATCCTTCATAATCAAAAATTTAAAAAATTGCTGAAAGCTTAGCAAAACGTGTATAGTTGAGGACATTATTTTTATCGATGAAGGAATCTCTTTTCTCACGTACATATATAATGCTATCGTACTAACTGGTTTTGTTCCTCCCCAATGGAAAGTCGCGCTAATAAAAATTATCCTCAAATCATGAAAAAGAGCAGTAAAAGTGGAATCTCAATAATGTAATCATTCTCCAAAACAATGTTACCCAGCATCTTAGCATGCACCTCGACAGCAAGTTTATATGAAAAACGCATATTTTCACCAAACGCAAAACACTTGAAATTAAACTCCGAAAACTATACTGGTTACTTAATCGAAATTCCCATGCATCTCTCAAAAGTAAACTCTACTCTACTCAGTTATCTTAAAACCAATATGGGTCTATAGCATACAACTCTGGGGCACTGCAGCTAACTTCAACATCGAAATACTCCAAAAGTTATCTATTATCATTACATCATATACATGCGTGTTGTATAAATAAATATTACTTTCTAATTTATATTTCTACATATATTTATAACACAAAAATTCTAAATTAGGCAATCTACATACTATGGTGGAAAACAAAGTATTGCGAGCAACTTCGGCCGCCACGTCACCGGGTACTCGGCAACCGAATTCCGCTCGCTCATTTCACATATATTCACACTCTCGCCCAATCAATTGTTATTCAGACCATAGATGACTAGATGTGAAACTCTTTTTCTCGTGAGAGCGCTGAAAAATGTGCATTTTTTATAACATTTTCCAACATTGCCACACCGGTAGAAACATGAATTGGGTATTTTTGAACCAAAGGTCTGGAATTTTTAGTTTCCTTACCACCATTGAGGTTAGTATTTAGTGTGCGGTTGCCCAATAGCCTTATATCACTCGTAACCCCAACATATACTAAAAATAAGCACAATCCGTATGAAATATGTACATAAATAAGCAAAAAATTTAAAAATTTATATGTAAATGAAATTATTTAAAACTGATATTCATAAGTAATTTAATAATAATAAAGTTATGAACCCGAAAAACATAAGTTATAATTAAAAACATGACTTATTGCGATTTTTTAATATAACACAGAAAGGGGGTAACAAAAACCAAAATTCTCAAACAACGAGCAGATTAAGTTAAAGCAGATTACTTTTAATCTTCGTAAAATATCTCAAACTCAAATTAAATTCCCTTACCTACGCTTTTCACTCATAGAATATTTACGTATATACCAATTTACAGACATAAACCAACATACAGATTTCAATAAAAGTACATGTATGTATGAGTAAAATGTATTCATATGCATATGTGCATAAGACTAATTAAAGTAGAAGTTGAAAAGGATATAAAAGGCTTTGAAAAATTCTAAAACTCCCTTCAATTTAAATTATTACGTTTCAATTGAATTAATTTTAAGACAAATAATTATAAACATTTCAACACGTCATTTCTCCATTAAGCAAAAACGAACTGTTTTCGTCAGTTATTTTCGGCGCGTTTCTTCTGGCAGTCTGCCATTTCGCCTATCAGCTGTTCAAAATCCCATAATGTGTGAGTGCTGCCAAGTTTTGAAACGTCCTCATGGGCGCGCTCTCTCTCAAAATGAATAAGTTTCACATCTAGTCATCTATGATTCAGACGACAACGAACATGAGTGGGAACTGTGAGCCTATCAGCTGAATCTTTCAAAGTCGCTGAGAGCCGGTTAACGGTCTGATCTTGGCCACACCATCTGAATTCTTTTCACCCTACTTACAACACACTATTTTACATGCTAAGTATACTCATCACACACTATTATTCTTATATACTAGCTACATACTTGTTATGACTTTATTTATCGCAACAGTACAGAACAATCCGTTTCAACCAATAGACGCACCGATGTGAGGAATACATACATTTCCGCGATGCTATTAATGCCGACTGCAAAGAAATAGGAGAGATTAATATTGTATGTTAGACAATATAGCAACCCAGACCTTGACCTAAACAACACTTTTGGCGCGAAATAATTACAGAAATATATCGACCCTGTTATGTTTTTTTTGTTTTTTATAGGCTGTTGCTGACACTCAACTTATTAGCTGCCGCACTTATTAGAGAACGTTAAGGTATAGAGAAGTCTCAATGACAGGAACGTATGGAATTTCGTTTTGCGCGCGGAGTTCACTACAGACATATTTTCCACCAAAAGTTAACAGAAATATACTCAACTGATCAAATTAAACAGTAGTTGAGTAAAATTCGTTTTGCTACAGTTCAAAATATTGTGAATAAATATAAAAGTGAAAAGAGAAAAAAGCTTAGTCGTGCGGAAAATCAGGACAAACCCCAAAATAAGTGCCCCCAAATTGAAATCTGGAGTTAAAAATGAGCCTGGAAAACAATTGAGCACCTAAACTATTCGCCGGGTTTTACATAGTGCTAGTTATCATGGGCGCAATGTTAGGAAAAAGCCCTTCGTGAGTAGTGTCAATCGGAGTAAACGGATTTCATTCGCAAAAGATCATGAAAAATATGACCAAACGTTTTGGAACCAGGTCATATTTTCTGATGAGTGTAAGTTCAGTATCTGTGGATCTGATGGCCGTGAAAAAGTTTGGAGAAAAATTAACGTGGAATTGGATCCAAAAAATATGACCGGCACTGTGAAGCATGGAGGGGGCTCTGTGATGGTTTGGGGATGTATGGCTGCGAACAGGGTTGGAAACTTGGTATTTATCGAAAATATTATGAACCGATATGGTTATTTAAATATTTTGAAAAATAATTTAAAAGAAAGCGCTATGAAATTAGGCCTTGGAGGAACGCTTATCTTCCAGCAGGATAATGATCCCAAGCACACATCCAACATTGTACGAGAGTGGCTGTTATACAATGTGCGAAAACAGCTGAAAACACCGCCAGTCTCCGGATACCAACCCAATCGAACATTTATGGGAACATTTAAAGCGGCAAATAAGTAAACATTCGATTAGAAATAAGGAACAACTGAAAAACGTCCTTCAAGAGAAATGGAATAAAATACCACCAGCTGTAACTGAAAACTTGGTGAAATCATGCCATCACGACCTAAAGCGATTGTAAAGTCTAATGGTTATCCTACCAAATACTAGGATTTGATTTTAATTATGTTTTTGATTTCACAAATTAATAATGTGATGAACTGTATACTTACTTTTGAGACATAAATTTTTATAAAGTTTAATATAAAAAACTATAATTTTGTTTCTTTTTAAAATTTTGTCATTATTTGGATTAAATATGATTTTTGTATTTCATTCATGTAAATAAAACACAATTTTGTTATAACTTAGGTTGTTTGCATGAATCGCTTGGGGGAAATTGAAAATGTGTCCGGTGTATACTTACTTCTGTTACTAACTGTATATTATGTCTGTCTGTTATACTTTGTTGAATTCCCTACACCTAAATCAAAATCCTCTATAGAATACGCCTCATTACGAGGCACACAGGAAGATGGCATATGCAAATGTAAATATGTGAATTTATATACATATGTGCAAATATATATAGTATGATGTGTGTATGTTTGTGCACTTGCCACAGCAAAACCAATTTCGGTAAAACTTCTGAAGAAATCCAGCGCGCACTCATAGGCACAGCGCACGTTTATAGACACAGCATTTTATGGACAGTAACCTTCAGAGTGTACAGGAACCTTGAAATACTCGGATTTCAGAGTAAGTTTCAAACCTTGCAGATACTTATATGCATATGTTTTGTGCATTTTTTATCAATTGAAGAACTACATACGTAAAGTAATATACTAATTAACTATTTGCCTATTATTAGTTAACATAAAATAATTGTTTCAAAATTTTCCTCCCATTACTGAAATGTCCGACACAGAACTTTTTTATAACCTACTTAGATATGTAGTTTTCTGCAACTTACTGTATGCTCATGCGCGCACTTGTCGCACAGCAGCTGCAGTTGTCGAGCTTTTAGAAAGACATATTTACATACATATATTGATGCATACATATGTATATTACGAAGCCGCGGGCACTCGACTTGACAAAAATTCAAGATTTACCAAATATTGGCAAATAATTCTACGCGAAAAATTCCAATATTGACTACTTTCGAATGGTCGAGAAAATTGGCAAATGGGCGGATCGTTTTATGAATGAAAGTACTTTGCTCGTAAAATATGAGCTCGAATTTATTAATAAATTTGTTGATGATGAGTTTTTGTTGAAACTGTTCAGCGCCGCCGCGACTATTTTAGGGTGTTCAGCCTCATGGCAACTAGAATGATGGCCGCTACGCCTGCGCCTATGAATGCATTTTGTTCTTGTAGTCGCTAGGCATAGAATTTTTTAGCTTTGAACGACATACGTATTTTGAGGAATAAAGTGAGTGCCCTGAGTGTGCGGTTGTATGTACATGCATATGTTTATATTAATAAGCATTGTTTTGCTGGAAGTTCAGAACACAAATATGTACGTACATAGGCTAGGCCATGATTCGAGTTGCCATAGTATAGCATATGTATAAAAATTCACATATTTAAATTTGCATATGCCATCTTCCTATGTGCCTGGTAATGAAGCGTTTTCTATAAAGAATTTTTTGATTTGAATATGTACATATGTTTTGACATATATATGTATGCACGTATATAGGTTAGGGCATCAAGTGTGCATACGCACATACAAATACGAACATGCATATGCAAAAGAAATTGTTTTAGCATTTGTTAAGCAGAAATTTGATCATTCGGACATTTACTCCCTATTTATTGCATGAAACATAAGGCGATGCGCGTGAGGTAGGTCATGGTTACTTCAGCACATATGTACATATGCGTGCAACACTATATTTAATAAAGATGCAATTGAACTTAGTTGTCCCATATATGCAAATACGTTTCTTTGAAGTTTTCTTTTATATTATATATTTCAAACTTTTTACTATCTACAAAATGCATGCATACAAATGTACATATGTATATTATTCCCTGTAATAAAATGTAAATTGAAAAAAATTTCGTTTGCAAAAGGCATATATAAATGCATATTCAAATGTAAATATGATAAGACGATGCGTCGTGAGATACATAAGTTCCTGCAAGTGCGTATGCACATACCTACATACATATGTACATGCATATGTAACACTATAAGAATTGAAGATCCAATTGAACTTTTGCACAAACATAACTAACAGAATACATATATGTATGTATATATTGATATACATATATTTACATTCATATGTCAATATACCAAAACACTTGTATGCTCTATGAATTAATTTCGGCTCAAAAAATTAAAAATTGTCATCAAATTTGTATAGTTTTAAATTTACTAAAACGGACATACCAAGATGTGAGAGGTCGTTTTATAATGTATTTTTTTAAATTAAATCAAAATATTAAAATTACTTTGATTTGAAATGTTGGCGCATATAATAAATATTCAAATCATTCATCAATTCATGTAGTAAGTTTGTTTGAAAATATAAATTGAATAAATTTTCGTTCATGAAGGGAACATGGAAATGCACAAGTAAATTCTTTGCAAAATGCCGTCGGCTATTCGTCAATTTGATTTCCTACAGAAGCCAAAAACTGTGCAGAGCCAATATACCAGTGGTCGCCAACCTTTTCAATGTGTTGAGCTACTTTCAAGATTTTGAAATAAACAGCGAGCTACTTGCACAAGCCAACATAAATTAAATAATACACAGTTATATTCGACATACAATACATGTATTTATTTTACTAATATACGTTCTATATATAATAAAATTATGACTTATAGTGCTTACACTTATGCATAACTACATCCATGTTCACACCTATCAATCGTAACAAAATTTTTTGCAGTCATAATGGCAAATCACAAGCGACTTAAAAAAACAACAATGCAGTAATAGTACATTATTATATAAAGAAAATATAGGCAGATAAAAAGAGCATATTTAATGAGAAGGTTGACATTTTGACTCATCGATAATTTTTTTAATATTTGCAGTATAATTTGATGGGTTGGGTACAATATGATTTGGGTTCAAAATTCTGTATTTAAAATTTTGTATTCAATATTCTGTATTCAAAAATCGGTAATGCAAAATTCTGTATTGCGGAACACTGTAATTTTAAATTTTGTAAATCAAAATTATGTATTGTCAAAATTCTGCATTGCAAAATTCTGTATTGAAAAATCGGAAGAGCATATGGATAAATAAAAAAAGTGCGGACTAGCTAAAATTCAAAATGGTCACAAAATGAGTCAAACGAAGAAGGCTGTAAAAGCAAACAACAGAATTAAAAGAATAACAAAAAAGGCTTATATTAAGGCAAGTTTCTTTTATAAAGCGAATTGCTAAAAATTTAATAATATAATAATTGTTTCGCCATTATAATGTAATAACTTTTGTTTTGAATGAATTTTTGAATTTTTGTTTCTATAAAATCAGAATTCCATTATTCATAAAATAAATGTGCTATTCAGGTAAGCGTGCTTATTAGGTTATCTGCTTATTTGGTTATATTGTTACAGCATTTTGATCGAAAATAATTTTGATTCCAGAATTTTAATATACAGAATTTCAGTTCTCCATCATTTTGATCATACAGAATTTTAAATACAGAATATTGAACCAAAAGAATTTAGGCTGGACAGAATTTTTTTTTGATTTTTACAGAATTTTCATGCAAAAGAATTTTGAAAAGCAGAATTTAGTACCTCTCCCTAATTTGATACAGTCATTCGAATACAGTTATCCAAATGTATATCTGTAAGCCGATTGCGGTATTTATTTTTAATAAATTTCATATTAGAAAAAGAAGATTCACACAAATAAGTTGAACTGAATAACGCTTTCACTTTCAACGCAACACGACATAAAACTGAATACTTATCTTTACTTACTAAAGTCCATATACATTTTGTGTTTGAACCTAAAGATTTTAAAGTCAAGTCACTTTGAAAAGCAATCAGTTCCATTTCTGTCACAGCAATATCTTCGCCAAAGTTGTTCATAACAAAAGTTGCAAACTGTTGTATATCAATGTCCATGAAGGGTGAAACAACAAATTGCGTCACTAAAGCAATTTTGCTGAAATCCTTGAAACGATTTTTGAAGTTTTCCTTCAAGTTAGAAACTATTTCCATATGATATTTACTGTCATAGGGCTCTAATAGATTTTTGGATATATTTTCGGAAAGAATAGGAAAATGCTTAGTATCGCGGTTTTTTAGGTTTTGTTCCCAAAATTCAAGTTTTGTAATAAATGCATTTATATAAGAAATCATTTCCGCTAATTCTTTATCCCTGCCTTGAAGCTGCAAGTTAAGCTCATTTAATTTCTCTGTAATGTCCACAAGAAAACCAAAATCTCTGAGCCAAGTCGAATTTTCCAGTTCAGGAATCGGTTCATCGCTTTCTTTGAAAAATTGGAGTATAGCAGGCAGGACATGATTGAAACGTTTGAGCACTCGTCCTCTGCTTAACCATCGCACTTCAGAGTGAAGAAGTAGCTCTCCGTATTGACAGTCAATTTCATCAGCCAAGGTTTTGAATAATCTTCTTTGTAACGCTTGAGCTCTAATCTTGTTCACAATTTTCACCACCAGTTTCATAACGTTGTTCAAGTGTAGAAAATTTCCACATAATGCTTGCTGATGTATAATACAGTGGTAACTAAGAAATTGTGAAAAACTTTCATCCGTATGACATAGCGCCACGAGCCCCTTATCACAACCCACCATAGCTGGAGCACCGGCAGTTGTCAGGCCTACCATTTTTGATATTGGAATTTTCTCAGAAGAGATGAGATTTTTTAAATGAGAAAACAGCTCTAGCCCAGTAGTATGTCCTTTGAGTGGAATAAACTTCAAAAGATCTTCTTTAATTGTAAAATCACTAAAAGCCATCCTGACAAATATGGCCATCTGTGAGGTGTCAACTACATCTGTTGATTCATCCAGTTGCAGTGAAAAATAAATACAGTTATCTAAGTCACTTCTTAACTGTAAAAAAATATCATTGCTCATTACTTCTACTCGCCTCATCACTGTATTAGCAGAAAGTTGCATAGATTTTATAGCAGACACTATTTCGTCTTTATTTCTAAAGTTGGCGAATAAAGAATCTGCAGCTTCCAAAAATGCTTGTTTTATGATTTCCCCGTCTTCATAAGGTTTTTTCTTTTGTGCAATTATCTGGGAAACACGATAAGATGCTTCAGTTGCAGACTTATTTTTGTCGATTGTTTTCAAAAATATTGACTGTTGTCCAATTAACTGGATTTGTAAATGTTTCAGTTTTTCTTTTCTGGTGGCAGAATTTAACGAGAATGCCTTCTCAAAATTCGAATGTACAGTTTTATGATGCCTCTCAATATTTCCTTTTTTAGGAACTGACACAGATGTATTACATAACAAACAAAAACTTCTGCCTTTAACTTCTGTGAAGAAGTATTGTTCTCCCCATTCCGAATGGAAATGGTATGTCTTCGCCTTCTTACTACTGCTTGCCATAATGTTTCGAACTCTAACCCAACCGCTGCACGCAGAATGTTGATAATGCCGTTCAGTATTAAACTGAGCGCAATGTCGACGTGCATTGCGTATATATAAAGCCAAAAAATTCTCGAACACGCTAATCGGTTCCAGCCGATCCTAGAACGGAGACACGACTTCGCGTCGTGTTTGTCGGCGCGAAATCGCTTACCGCAGTGTTGCCGCTGTTTATCTATTTATTATGAAAACTTCTGAAATTTGCTAATACTGGTATGATTTTCAGACTTTTGGATTTATTGCAACGTGAGCAGCGCGAGCTACCAGAATTGCCTTTGCGAGCTACCGGTAGCACGCAATCGACGGGTTGGCGACCACTGCAATATACTAAAGAGAGATCCCGCTGTAAACAGCTCTGTTAAAAGTTTCACCACACCCCGGCGGTGGTTAGACTTCATTTTTGACAATTCACACTATTCGTAGCTCGTGAGACTTCTCCTGTGCCGCAATTTGCAGAAATTATTTCGCGCCAAACGTGTCGTTTGAAAATATGGGCCAATAACTTGGTTTCATTTTTGGAGATGTAAGAAAATGAATAGTTTAAAGCAGAAATGGGCAATCAATATCCTTTAATAACAAAAGAGAGAGAAAGAATCGATATTCTACTTTCTAAAGTCTTCAAGTTGATTAATCGCAAACGTGATGTGTAATGCTGAAAACATTGAGCGCCGTACGCAGTCCCTTACCGCAGCCCCTAACGAGCGCAAAAACTCATCCCGTGAGAACAACTGATGTTTCACCGAGATTCGAACTGACGTTCTCTCTGTGAATTGCGAATGATAGTCACGCACCAACTCATTCGGCTACGGCGGCCGCCCTCGACACAATGTTACCATTGATATTTTTACATACACACTTTTACACACACCCGCGTTATCAGTTAAAATTTTTCATTGTACATAGAATATGCCAAAGTCAAAAACCACCAAATGCAAATAGTTCATTTACCTATAATTAACATTATTCAACATTGGTTTTAAGTTATTATAATAAAAATTTCAATTTTTCTAAGTTTATTTTGTAAATGATTTCATTGTTTGGCAACACTGTGTGGTGAGAGAGCAATTAGTTGACACGATTCTATGGAAACAATCCAAAATCCTACGTCAACCACCTACGATACAACGGAACGGAACGGTGGTAAGAATCCATTTACAATGTAAATTTTACATGGAGCTCTCATTAGTTTCATCGTGTCAGCTAACACGGGCGTACGTTTACGTTGGCGAGTGTGAGCACCATTAGCAGTGCTCCGTTGTTACGGAAATCAGTGTGCTAAGATTATGCTTATTTTGGCTAGACATCTTGCAGTGAGAGTCGAAAAATTATCTCGTTAAGAGATGTGATGTTTCGATCGGTTTCGAGAGCAGGCGTGGGTCTTGGAACCTTGCCAATTCTTTTAATGTTCATACTTTTTCTCATGGACATTCCACCACACTAATACACCACAGTAGTTAGTTGTATTCTGCATTCCATTTCCCATTTTTTCTCAATTAACTTTCGGCAGGAGTACAGCAACGTCATTGCTTTGCCAACTATGTGCGAATGTGAGCCTCAACTTAGCTTCCTACCCAGTACAAGGCTTAGATATTTAGCTTTTTATGTTTTGGCAAAACCCCTACCCCTAGGAATATTTGTTAAGAGGAGGTGTTTCATGGCTCCTGCTTTAACAGTACCGATCCGTTTTTTCCGGGGTGTGCCCCTAATCGGAAATTTAGGTTAGGTGTTTCATGACTCCTGCTAAACAGTACAGATCCGTTTTTTCCGGAAATTTATTGATGAATGTTTCGCCCAAATCTGCACTTATCGTCCGTCCGATTAACGTTCTTTTTATAAACGAGTTTAGCGCACTCTTTACTCCCATTTCCGTTAGCGATATTGTAATTACTACGGGATGTATGTTATTGAAGGCACCCTCGATGTCCAAAAAGGCAGCGAGGGTATATTCTTCATAGTGAAGTGGTTTCTCAATTGTCTTGACCAGCGAGTGAAGCGGTGCATCCACTGATTTGCCTTTGCTGTATGCATATTGCGAAGGTGATAGCCTTACTATTATAGAGATTTGTATCGCTTGCACGCGATACAAGCTTGTTGGCTGATTTATATAGACTTTACCCTACAAAAACAAAAACAACAATTCCAGAGCTGAAACGCAACATTCGGATCGAGATTGCTGAACTAAATACGATGAGTGAGCGAGTAGTTGAAAATTGTATTTCTCGTATGACAGCCTGTAGACGTGCTCATGGTGGACATTTAAATTATGTCATTGTTCAAATATAATTGTTAAGAGCCATATTTTGAATACAAATAGTGAAACCATGTAACTTAAGAGTGAAACCGATTTTTTTTATTATTTCAGATGCCTTATCATTGTCAACCGCTTGAGCAGTAAAATGTTAAAAATCAACGCTGAACCCGGATTTTTCACGGAGGTTTTTACGGAATTGAAGTCGTGTGGGCAGATTTTATCCAACGCTAATGGAACATTCACATGTACCAGTGCTTGATGCACAGATGAACGATATATATTTAGACTTTCGTTTACACCACACATGCATACCTAAGCGATATGTGCTTAAGATATTTATTAATAAATATATGTTAAATTGAAAAAATAACACGACAAAACATACTAAAAAGTAACAGCGTTCACATGCTGCAAATAAACAGTTTTAGAAAATCATAATTGTTATTTATTGCATTGGAACCCAAAAGGTACCCCCAAAGGTATGTATTCTACAACTTTCTTTCGCTTTATATACGTTGGACATTGATTTATAATGAGAGTTATATCTTGTAACATCAGAGGGATAGAAGGAAAATTAGAATCTTAACATATAAGAAGTGGACGATTTTTTTTTCTCAGTAATAGGTATTTACAGTGGGCCACACTCAAAATTGGGCACTCCAGGGAAGGAGATTTTAACTTAAATAAGAAAAAAAAATATTTGATTTCAATTTGTTTCTATTTATTTATTTACACTAGTATGTAAGAAATACAATTATAAGAATTAACTTCATTGAAAATAAATTTGTATAAAATTAATGCCGTGTATGCCACTCATACTCAAAAGGCGACAGTTAGAATTCGTTAGCTGTGGACCGTTATAGTATGTTCATATCAAAGCTTCGCCTGCCCTTATAATGTGACTAGCCCAACGTAGTTGGTGAAACTTTATTATGGTGACCATATTCGGGAGTTTATACAGCCTTAGAAGCTCGTGAATGAATCGTATTTTCCAAATATCGTTTTCGCAAACAGCACCAAATATTTTTGGTAGTATTTTACACCCAAAAAGTTGAGTTTTTGCTCGTCGGCCTTGTTTAGTGCCCACATTTCACTAGCATATATAAGTACTGGTAATTGATAATTTCGCTGGTCTTCCAAGAATGCAACGTTTTATGTGGCTTTTTAACGCAAAGTAGCATCGGTTTGCGGCAAGTGTTATTTGATCGATTTTAGTCGTTGCTGTTTTTATTGTCGATATTGACCTCACAATATTTGAATTCCTGAACATTTCGCAAATGTGGAAACCTATTTTAAGAATTTGGCCGATTTTCTGCACTGCTTGTCCTTGAGGTGATGGCACCATTGCCTTCGTATTTTCTCTGCATTAAGTGATATTACTTTTTCAAGGGCAGCAGACATGAAGACCTTGTCTGAGACCATTTCTTGATTTCCAATGACAGCGAATTTCCAATTTTAAAGACGTTTCAAAAATTTGCTAGGGTTAACATAAATGTTAGTCGAATAAGTTTGTGTGGGATTTCAAATTCGACCAGAGCAGCGACGAGATGAGTTCGTATAATACTAGCATATGCAGTTTTGAAGTCAATAAACAAGTGAAATTTGGTTACGTTGATCTATGTATAGTGGACCTTCTTGATTTGAAACCAATCTTATAATTTCTTACATCCTTCTCAGTAAATGGGGGCAGCCGTTCGTACAATATGTTAGAGAATATTTTATAGCAAATATTAAAGAGTTTTATCGATCTATAGTTTTCACACTTGAATTTGTCTCCCTTCTTGTGGAGTGGGCAGATTATTCCGACTTCCCATGGTTCTAGCACACACATTATACATTTTATTTACATTTCTGTCAGCTTTTACATCTATTCTAAGTTTTACTATTTCACCTTATATAAGGTATTCTTCTGCAATCCCAAATCGGCAAACAATTTCGTCACCAATAATGACATTTTAAAAATGAAGCTAAAGCCTTTCATTCCCAGAACGGCTTTTGAAACATATGGCGTAATTCGAGGAGTTGCTCTTTACCTTTCAAATGAAGAAATCATGAGAGATATAAAGTCTGCTAGCAAAGTAAACTTCGTACAACGTTTTCTGAGACGTTATCCGGAGGATTCAAGCAAATTTCTCCCAACCTTCTCAGTTAAGCTGGGATTTTTGGGCAACAGCCTACCTAAGGAAGTCAAGCTTGAGTATACAAATTTTCAAGTAGAACATTACTTTCCATCTGTTAGGCAATGCTACAACTGTGGAAGATTAGGACACACACAAAAAGGCTGTAAAAGTAGTAAACGCTGCTTGCTCTGTGGTAATACGGAAGTTTGTATACCGCCCTGCAAAATAAGTCAATGCATTCTATGCAAAGGTAACGACCATAAATATTCAGATAGGGAGAAGTGTCCAGTATGGAAGAAGGAAAATGAAATTAATAAATTGAAAACCGTAAAAAAGTTATCTCGTAAAGAGGTGCTAAATACTTTCTTTCCCAAAAGCAATAACCGCTTCGATGTCTTAGATGTTGAAGATACGGATTTTCCGGTACTGGTTGAGAACGACAACATGATCGACTCTAATGAAGTAATAAATCGTTCCTTGACAAAAAAGAAATATAGCTCAGTTGTCAAGAAGGGTGCAATTCCCAAACAGTCTTCTGTCAAGCCTGATAAGGTCTTGAACAAAAATACCAAGCCTCGTGTGGTTCCAGTCTTTGAAAGGCAAGACTATCAAATTACTTCCCAGCTAGAAAAGGTGTTATGGGAGCTAGTGAAGATAGCTAAAGCTACTTGTGTAAGACTTAATGATATTGAGACCCTTGCCCAGGTCACCAAACTGAGCGGTATGAGGGATCAGATTTTGGCTAATCGAGACGTAGCACTTTTTAAGTGCGGTTCGGCATCAGCAGATTCATTAGATGAAATGTCTGCAATATAATTGCCAATCCTTGAAGACAAATATAGACAATATTGATTATTATATTAATAATAATCGTGTTGATGTGGTTTGTCTTAGTGAAATATTTGAGTATAATGAAAATAAATGTAGAAAATTTATCAATTTTAATATGATTAGAAAAAACAGACCAGATGGCTATGGGGGTGTTGCCATAGCCCTGAAAAAACAGATTCAATTCAGGAGCATAACGTTCGCTTCTAATCTGGATATAATTGTTGCAAAGACGGTTAATTTAAACCCAAACTTTGTAATTTGTGCGGTCTACTTCCCTCCAAGTCTACACTTAAATGAATTTGCGACCGAAGTCAAAAGGTTGTTTCAGTTTCTAAACGGTTTTAGAAATGTGTTAATTTGTGGGGATTTCAATGCCAGATCGACTGTATGGGGTGACAGTTTAAATTCACCCAGAGGTAAGAAATTGGTTGAACTTGTAAATTCATCCGATTTCTGGTGTCCGAACAATTCTTGTTTTACTTTTAAAAGAGATCTAAACAGGACCAATGGGTCGGTTTTGGATCTAACCTTCACAAATGCTCCTACCAACTGTACTTGGAATCTTCTGCCTTTTCAGCTTGGTGGTAGCCACCATTTCCCAATTCTAATAGAGTTCTCCAAAGTTAGTATTAACAATCCCAAATTTCTGGCCAAAAAGAAGCTTCTAAATGCCTTAGGGGATATTTCCTTTGATCCATCATTTGAAATGATTGAAAATAAACTTCAAGAAGAAATATCTGCTGCCACCTTCCGTTGGTCTGAGAAATGCAAACCAAAGGCGTAGTGGAATGAGGGACTAGCCAAGTCCTATCGTCTACTTGTTGCTGCTTACAAAAAAGCTAAACACTACCCATCTCCGGAAAATTTGGAAGTAGCTTTGCAACGCAAGAAGGTGTGGCAAGCTGAAGTGAAAGAGGCCAAAAAAGAAAATTTTGAGGAAAAAATAGCGGAGCTGAATTGTAATTCAAATTCGAGAGAGGCGTGGAATTTTGTTAAATGCCTTAGAGGAGTAAATGGATATTCTGCAGACTCTAAGTGGAACTCAGACAATAATGATGTGTACCTTAACCCTGCAGTAGTCGCGCGGTCTACATATGTAATCCACCATTGTTAAATTTTAATTTTCTTGAAAATCGTGAATCGATTTCATCGGAGATTTTTGCTACTTGTAACAAACAAATAGAGAGTCACTCTCAGTGTTCCGCTGTAAATTGTCGCGTGCAGTTGTGTCGCTAGAGGTTCATGAAATTCATGGTCTACGTATGTATGCCGCGCGACCGATGACGTAAGTATTTTA